>NC_086318.1:173556190-173761190 GCF_036172605.1 Pelobates fuscus | reverse complement strand
CACACACTACTCTTAGGGATTCCACCTGGCTTTTATTTTATTGGCACAGCCATTATTTGAGGCTGCCTGGCTGGTGCCAATATTGCAGTGATATTGGCACTACAAATGCTGGTATTTTTCTCAGTATAAACAAGATATTACTATGCAATACCAGCACTGGCCAGTAGGGTCGCTGTGTGTGGAGACAGGCAGGGATAGGAAGTTCCAGTATATCCCTCCATGCCTATCTATACTCCCTGATCTGCAGAGGTGCAGCTACAGAGAGTCCAGACAGCAACTCCCACCCTGCAGAAACAGCCTACAGCTCAGGGAAGTAAGGGATGGGGGAAAGGCTGCAAGGAGACATACACTGAGACACTAAAGGACACTGGAAGACATTATGGCAGACACTGAGACACTAGGGGACATTGGGAGACATTATGTCTCCCAGCCTGTGTCCCTGGTGTCTCAGTGCCCCCTAGTCTCCCAGTGACCCCTATTCTCCCAGTGTCTCAATGTCCCCATGTCTCCAAGCTAGTGTCCCTAGTGTCTGTGGCCCTGGTGTCTCAGTGTCCCCATGTCTCCCAGTGCCCCCATGTCTCAATGTCCCCATGTCCCCCAGCCAGTGTCTCTAGTGTCTGTGTCCTCATGTCTTCAAGTGTCCCCTATTTTCCCAGTGTCCCGATGTGTCCCAGCCAGTGTCCCCTAGTCTCACAGTGTCACTGGTGTCTCTGTGTCCCTAGGTCTCCCCATGTCCCCATGGGAATACTGGAGGACACAGGGAGACATGAGGCATTGAGACACTGGGATACATAGGGACATTGTGATACATATGGTCACTGGGAGACCTGGGGACACTGTGAGACATGGGGCACTGAGACACTGATACATAGGAACACTGAGACCTGGAGTAATCGACACATGGGGGCACTGGGAGACATGGGGGCACTGGGAGGAATCCATCTATACAGCAGAATCAAACTAAGTAGTTTTTTGGTGATTTTACAGAATTTTCTCTTATGTCACTCCTTGTGATTTACATCATGTGATGTCACCCATACATATTTAATTATGCAAATTAGTAAGGCCAGTATGTTTTTCCAAGAAAGGTGGCATCCTAACTACTTTTCACATATTCTTACTTAAGTATGGAAACTTAAGAGGGATGTATGGGAACAAAACTTGTGTGGACTGGCTGACAATGAATATAGTTAAAAGGACACTATAGTCACAAGAACAGCTACAGCTTATTGAATTTGTTCTGGTTAGTAGAATCATTATCGTCAGGCTTTTTGCTTTAAACACTGTATTTGCAGAGAAAATTCAGTCTTTACATTAAAGCCTAGTGATAACTTCATTGGCCACTCCTTAGATGGCTGTTGGAGATTCTTCCTGGGTCATGGATGCCTAAAATGCATCCAAACATTCAGTGTCTCCTCCCTCTGCATGCAGACACTGAACTTTCCTCTTAGAAATTAATTTATTCAATTAATCTCTATGAGGAGATGCTGATTGGCCAGGGCTGTGTTTGAATCATGCTGGCTCTGCCCCTGATCTGCCCTTTTGCCAATCCTATGGGGAAGCACTGTGATTGGATCAGGCCACCACTTCCAATGATGTCATCAGACTGCTTGTTTTTCTGAGTCTAACAGCATGCAGAGTTACAGCTTCAGGCTTGAATACAGTATTTTTTTTACTATATTTATGGAGGCATGAGGGGCCCAGGGGGGATAGATGGTGGTGTTAACACTATAGGGTCAGGAATTCATTTGTTCGTTTGTGTTCCTGAGCCTATAGTGACCTATAAGGTAATGCTGACTTTGGTCTCTCTAACACTGTGGCATGTTCCCTTTTTTCTAAACTCACTACATACTGCTTTTCTCTGTCCCAGACTATATACCAGGAGCGTCTGCCTGCTGGTAAGAAGGTAAGGAGACAAATGGACCAGCGAGTGCTTGGGGACAGTCCTTAGAAAGCGTTGAGTGAGCGCATCATTAGATGCATTTATGCCAAGCTCAGGGTGCTGTCTGCATTGTATGCCTTTAGTTGGCCAGCTGCATGATTGACAGGCAGTCTGACTTGCATCCATGCCAGGCTGGCCTTCTAATTCTTTGGGCAGACATGTCCTCTTTTTGGGCATGTTCGCCCCTTTTCGCAGGTTACGTGATTTGTGTCAGTGGCACACCCTTTTACCATGCCCATTGACTTCCGGCTTGACTGGACACTGCTGTTAGGGGTTATGGATTTACTTGAAAGATAAAAACATAAATTAGAGGGAGATTAGCATAGGGTATGTGTTTTCTTATAGCTGCTGTTTTCTTTCTCTCTAGCACCATCTCCATCAGATACATGACGCTTGGGAGTGTTTTAGTGTTTTTGGTCGATATGATTATGTAATTAGGCCCGTCATAATTGTCAGCACCAGGCCCACTGGGCTGTTAATATGGCCCTGACCCCATAATGTGCCGGGCGCAGAACACCACATAGAGAGACATACACAGCAACACAAACTTGCGCATGAGGCGCACCACCGGGTTATAAGAGGCGGAGAGATTATTCACCGCATGCACCACCGTGATATTGTCCAAGTAAAATACCACCTTCCATTCCCGAAGTATATTACCCCACAATGCGAGAGCCACCACCAATGAGAAGAGTTCCAAGAAAGCAAGATTATGGATTAGCAGGCTACGAGACCATGCAGTTGACCATGGCTCCGCACAACATAACCCCCGAGAAATGCCCTGAAGCCCGTGGTCGCCGATGCATCGTGGTACAGCTCCAGCTTTTCGGCTTTTCTGCATTTAATTGTGCAGGAATCTCTGATATTTCATACAGACTATTTAAAAACTGCTTTTCAAATGACACAAAAGGCAGATTTCCAATTTCTAGACAATTCCAATTCTAAGTATTTACTTCACACATATACATATATATATCGCTAGTGAAAAAATTAGGACTAGTGTAATATAGAATGGAAAAAAGTCGGTTGTGGTGTGCTAGACAGCCCTGCATAACGATATATATATATATATATATATATATATATATATGTATAGCTGAGCCTGTGGGTGAAGCCTGGAATTGTGGGAGGGGTTAGTTTGCCTATAAATATCTTCCTCTGTGCTGTTTCTGTCTGTTTCAGATCCCCCTAGGCAGGGGGAGACCCTTCTCTGCCCACACCCCACCACTTACCCAAAAATTCCAACCACTCTGAGATATGGGTCAAATGTCCACAGCTTTATTGAACATTATGAAATATATCTATCTATTTATCTATATATATATATCCATCCTGATGAAAGTCTGTGATACAGACTGAAATGTTGATTTTTATTTTGAGCTAATAAAAGCTAAGTTTTATTCATTCAACTTGGAAGTCCCTGGAGTGCTATCTTGTACTTTTGTCTGTGTCTGTTTGCTGATAAGCACCGGGCAAGTACATCAAGGAAGGTGGAGTGCATTACTATTTTTGTTTTATATATATATATATATATATATATATATATATATATATATATATATATATATATATATATATATATATATATATATATACATATATATATATATATATATATATATATATATATATATATATATATATATGTAAAAAAACAGATACAATTTGTATCTTGTAATACCTTTTTTATTGGACTAACAGAATTTTTTAATGACAAGCTTTCGGGATAACCTCCCTTTCTCAAGTCTGAAGCATTTCTGAGCAAGACGACACATAGAATTTAAAGTTGAGTTGTGATACAAATGGCAGAATGAATATGCACAGACACTCTATTAAGAAACATAGAAACATAGAATGTGACGGCAGATAAGAACCATTCGGCCCATCTAGTCTGCCCAGTTTTCTAAATACTTTCATTAGTCCCTGGCATTATCTTATAGTTAGGATAGCCTTATGCCTATCCCACGCATGCTTAAACTCCTTTACTGTGTTAACCTCTACCACTTCAGCTGGAAGGCTATTCCATGCATCCACTACCCTCTCAGTAAAGTAATACTTCCTGATATTATTTTTAAACCTTTGTCCTTCTAATTTTAGATTATGTCCTCTGGTTGTGGTAGTTTTTCTTCTTTTAAATATAGGCTCCTCCTTTACTGTGTTGATTCCCTTTATGTATTTAAATGTTTCTATCATATCCCCCCTGTCTCGTCTTTCCACCAAGCTATACATGTTAAGATCCTTTAACCTTTCCTGGTAAGTTTTATCCTGCAATCCATGAACCAGTTTAGTAGCCCTTCTTTGAACTCTCTCTAAGGTATCAATATCCTTCTGAAGATATGGTCTCCAGTACTGTGTACAGTACTCCAAGTGAGGTCTCACCAGTGTTCTGTACAATGGCATGAGCACTTCCCTCTTTCTACTGCTAATACCTCTCCCTATACAACCAAGCATTCTGCTAGCATTTCCTGCTGCTCTATTACATTGTCTGCCTACCTTTAAGTCCTCAGAAATAATCACCCCTAAATCCCTTTCCTCAGATGTTGAGGTTAGGACTCTATCAAATATTCTGTACTCTGCCCTTGGGTTTTTACGTCCAAGATGCATTATCTTGCACTTATCCACATTAAATGTCAGTTGCCACAACTTTGACCATTTTTCTAGTTTACCTAAATCATTTGCCATTTGGCTTATCCCTCCTGGAACATCAACCCTGTTACATATCTTAGTATCATCCGCAAAAAGACACACCTTACCATCAAGACCTTCTGCAATATCACTAATAAAAATATTAAAGAGAATGGGTCCAAGTACAGATCCCTGAGGTACCCCACTGGTGACAAGCCCAAGCTTCGAATATACTCCATTGACTACAACCCTCTGTTGCCTGTCACTCAGCCACTGCCTTACCCATTCAACAATATTGGAATCCAAACTCAAAGATTGCAGTTTATTGATAAGCCTTCTATGTGCAACAGTGTCAAAAGCTTTACTGAAATCTAGGTAAGCAATGTCTACTGCACCACCCTGATCTATAATTTTAGTTACCCAATCAAAAAAATCAATAAGATTAGTTTGGCATGATCTCCCTGAAGTAAACCCATGTTGTCTCTGATCTTGAAATCCATGTGTTTTTAGATGTTCAACAATCCTATCCTTTAACATGGTTTCCATCACTTTCCCCACTACTGAAGTAAGGCTTACTGGCCTATAGTTGCCCGACTCCTCCCTGTTACCTTTCTTGTGAATGGGCACAACATTCGCTAACTTCCAATCTTCTGGGACTACTCCTGTTAACAATGATTGGTTAAATAAATCTGTTAATGGTTTTGCTAGTACACCACTAAGCTCTTTTAATAGCTTTGGGTGTATTCCATCAGGTCCCATTGACTTATTTGTCTTTACTTTTGACAGTTGAAATAGAACCTCTTCCTCTGTAAACTCACGTGTAATAAATGACTCATTTATCCTTTTTTTTAACAGAGGTCCCTTTCCTTTATTTTCAGCTGTAAATACCGAACAAAAATATTCATTGAGGCAGTCAGCTAGACCTTTATCCTCATCTACATACCTTCCTTCTTTTGTTTTTAATCTAACTAATCCTTGTTTTACTTTTCTTTTCTCATTTATGTATCTAAAAAAAGTTTTGTCCCCCTTTTTTACTGACTGTGCTATTTTCTCTTCTGTGTGTGATTTGGAAGCTCTTATAACTTGCTTAGCCTTTTTCTGCCTAATCTTATAGGTCGTTCTGTCTTCCTCACTCTGGGTTTTTTTTATAATTACTAAATGCTAACTTTTTGTTTTTTACTATTTTGGCCACATCTGCGGAGTACCACAGTGGTTTCTTGAATTTTTTGCTTTTACTGACAAGCCTAATGCAATTTTCTGTTGCCTTCAGTAGTGCAGCTTTTAAATAATCCCATTTATTTTGGACTCCATTTAAATTGCTCCAGTCTGATAATGACTCCTTTACACATATTCTAATTTTAGAAAAGTCTGTTTTTCTAAAGTCTAAAACTTTTGTTTTTGTGTGGTGTGACTCAGTCACTGTTCTTATATTAAACCACACTGACTGATGATCACTGGATCCTAAACTTTCACCTACAGTAATATCTGATACCAAATCTCCATTTGTTAACACTAAATCTAGTATGGCCTCTTTACGAGTTGGCTCCTCAACGACTTGTTTTAGAGACAATCCCAGTAGGGAGTGTCAAACACCACAAAGAAGAATCCTACTGCACTCCTGTGGGACACCACTTTACCCAGCCTGGCCACTCACTGAAGGACCTAAAAATCAAAGTACTGAAGGGGTGTTTTAAAAATACCCAGGAAAGAAAAGCCTTTAAAGCCAGAATGATTAAATGGTTTAACAGCAAGAATAGAGGACTAAATATTGATTTGGGATTCCTGTCCCACTACCAACACTTTACATGAACACTCTCCCAGCATTATCTTACTATTCTGTCATATGTACCAACACTTTAAAATGCATTCCTATATGTTTATTCTATCTATATACCAAGTACTATGTCTTAACCTATGCTTTCAGATACTCATATGCATATATGCTTATATGTATATTACTGTGCATTTATATTTGTGTATATGAGTTCATGTGCATGTATGTATATGTGTTTATGTATATGTACATGTGTTTATGCGTTCACATATACACTTTTCCTCTGCACTGTCTGCTTGTTTGTTTTTCTTTTCCCTCTCTCCCCCCTCACTGTGCTCTTCAGAAATATATTTATGACCCTCTACAAAGATGGTGTCTATTTTCTACCAAACCTGTGTCTTATCTACACTCATGTCGCTTTAACCCCTGTATCACAACTCAACTTTAAATTCTATGTGTCGTCTTGCTCAGAAATGCTTCAGACTTGAGAAAGGGAGGTTATCCCGAAAGCTTGTCATTAAAAAATTATGTTAGTCCAATAAAAAAGGTATTACAAGATACAAATTTTATCTGTTTTTTACATCTACATCACTGGACTAATACGGCTACGATCTCTCTCTCTCTCTCTCTCTCTCTCTCTATATATATATATATATATATATATGCAATGAAACAATTTAAAAAGTCATTGCCCAGCCCCCACCCAACCATGCATCAACAATACTTATATCATAAGTAATAAGGCTTATAACAATATAACAACCAATAAATATACATATAAAATTCAACATAAATATACACCAATCATATTTAACATAACCTAACAGCAACATTATAACCAACCAACTTAAACCACTCGGCCAAAACGTCCTTAACTCCTGTGTAACTCCACCAGAGACCCTTTTATCCCTATATTTTCTCCTAACTAACCCCGCAACAAGCTCGGACATTGACACCTTAAGCTGTCTGAGTTCTGCCACCCAGAAGATACATGGCCCTTTGTAGCCCTTCTTGTAGCCACAGGTTAAAAATGTCCAACCCCACATCTGGAAGGTGAACCCCATCCTATCTGTAATACCCAGACAACCTCTACACCTATGCCGAACCACCACTCCCCCAACTCTTTCACAAAGCTGGCCATTAACCCGTTGACCTTTCCGCGGCCTCGTTCCATCGCGGTCGAATCACGTGCGTATCGCCACCGCAGACGAGGCACCATATCAGACCACACCAATTGCATCCAAGGGACTAGTGCTTGCAGCCTGTTCAAGTCCTGCTTCAACCAGTTCCCCAGACGCCATTGTGGGACAAGTCCCATGTCATTACCCCCAAAGTGCAGTACTAGCACATCTGGTCTCCAACCACGGCCCAGCATATCAAGGCCTGCCACCTGGAACTATCAGGAAAGCCCAGCTGCTGACCTTTAAAATGAACTGCAGCCCTCCGTTTGGCCCAGAAGATGTAGGAATGGCCCACGATCCACACCACTCGCCCTATGGAGACAAAAGAGACCACATCCCCGGAAACCCTATTCCCAGCCGCTTACACCAGGTGCCCTAGCCACACATAGGACCGGAACCAAGCAGATTCCCACCTCCCAATTTTCTTAACGATCTTGTCACCCAAGCCCATTCATGTCGCCTCTGTAGCCGCACCAATGGAAAGGAGTGTGTCCCAAACTAGTTGGACTGTAGCCCCAACACTTCTAAGCCCAAGCGAAAGACCTGGAAAAATTGGAAGCGCGACAGCGAAGAACCATCCTGATGAACCAAGAAGGGCCTGTCGCCCACCACCCACCTTTCCAGGTACTGCGAGACAGTGATCCGGTAGCCGGTGCATCACTACGTCCACGCCCTTCCCCATGACGTCCGTTTTAGATGGGGCCAGCCACACCACCACTCTATCGGCCGACATAGAAACGTCCCCCTGCTGACATGTGCCTATTCACCACTGTCGAGGACAAGCCCCAGACCAATAGCTGGCAGGTGTATGCATCCAAGCGAGAACCCCCAGCCAGCTCCCCTTCCAGGCAGTCCCGAGATTTTTCCAAAGACTCCCACACCTTACAGTAAGCTGACCAGGTACCGGGAGCCAGCAATGACTTCACAAGTCTGATAAGCATGTTGTCCCAAGCAGCCAGTTCTCTTCCGGGCACGCCTGCTTGCTTTGCTCGCCTCCGGTGCTGCCACCCGAAATCGAGACCACTGCAAACGAGACAATGCGTCAGCCATGACATTCAAGTACCCCGGAATGTGCCGGGCGCAGAACACCACGTAGAGAGACATACACAGCAACACAAACTTGCACATGAGGCGCACCACCGGGTTATAAGAGGCGGAGAGATTATTCACCGCATGCACCACCGCCATATTGTCCAAGTAAAATACCACCTTCCGTTCCCGAAGTATATCACCCCACAATGCGAGAGCCACCACCAATGAGAAGAGTTCCAAGAAAGCAAGATTATGGATTAGCAGGTTACGAGACCATGCAGTTGACCATGGCTCCGCACAACATAACCCCCGAGAAATGCCCTGAATCCCGCGGTCGCCGATGCATCGTGGTACAGCTCCAGCTTTTCGGCTGACACTGATGCCTTCTGGAAGATTGCTGTGCCATTAAAGAGTATAAGGAACGCGTCCCACACTCCCAGATCGGCCTTCATGTCAGCCGAAACCCGATTGAAGTGATGTGGCGCCCTCACCCTCACCGTCGCACGGGACAGGTTGTGACTGAAAATTCGCCCCATGGGTATTGCCCGACACTTGAAATTAAGCTTCCCAATCAAAGATTGCAGCTGCCTCAGAGTAACCTTCCTAGTGCCACAAACCTCGCCCACCACCCCCCGAAGCCCCGCCAGCTTGTCCGGAGTAAGCCGACACTCACCCTTGATCGAGTTGATCTCCAGTCCTAAGAAGCTGAGGCATTTGGTGGGCCCCTATGTTTTGCCCTCTGCCAATGGCACTCCAAATATCCCCCCCACCCATTCGAGTGTCCACAGGAGATAGTGGCACATGGGGGATCCGGCTGGGGATCCACGCATAGAAAATTGTTGAGGTAATGTATTACCGACCGATTCCCCACCTCTGACTGAACCACCCACTTCAAGAAGGTACTAAAGTTCTCAAAATAGGAGCAAGAGATGGAGCTCCTATTTTGAGAAGTTTAGTACCTTCTTGGAGTGGGTGGTTCAATCGGAGATGGGGAATCGGTCGTTAATACATTACCTCAACGATAGGAGGCAAAGGTGCACAAAGTACTGCCCTTTGAAGAAACATCCCAGCAAGTGGTAACTATCTGGATGCACCAGTAGAAGCTGAAATGCCGCTTCGATATCCACCTTCGCCATTAACGCGGCAGGCCCGGCCTTCTTAACCAGCTCGACTGCCCGGTTGAATGATGCATAAGAGACCGAGCACAAATCCTTTTCAATGTCATCATTGACAGACCCCCCCTTTGAGAAACGAGCGGAATTTACCCGCCTCCTTTTTCAGGCCCACCCCTAGCGGCGACACCTGCAAGTTGCCTAGCGGAGGGATGGCAAATAGCCCTGCCATACTTCCCAACTGAACTTCCTTCCCCAGCTTTCTCACACCACCTGGGGGAAATCTGCCACCGAGCGTAATTTGCTAAAATTCACCGGAAATTCCCGTTCCCGAAAAGGTATGACAAAACCCTCCGAAAACCCGGCCCTTAACACTGCCACATCATCTGTGTTACCATAGCGGTTTAGCCATGGAAGCTTTGCACTTAACCTCGCTGGGGACAATCCCCGGGGCAGCCCTCAAGCCGTTCCGCTCCTTCCTTTCTTGAAACACTGCTGAAGGGCATGGCTGCTCTCGCACCCGGAACACTTGTGCTTAAACCTGCACGCTGTACCCCACTTGAACTGACCTCATTAAACATCCAGCAGATGCCTTTTCTAAACTGCAGCCGATGAAGCAGACTGATCCTCCACGCTAGCCCCCGGCTGAAAGGGGGATGCCTTCTGCGCCATCATCTGCTTAAGCCATAAGGGTAGGTCCATCTGGTCCCAACACATCCCCAGTTTGGCCACCAGCTGTATGACTGTTCATCATACTTCCACCAGGCGAGGCCACCGTATGTACGGTAGGCCTCCCAAATGCCGTCAAGATAGCAGAAGAGTGTCTTCTCGCCAAGAACACTGGCCAATATGCAAAATGCCCTCAGCCATTTGCCAAATGATTTTGGAAGTTTCCTGTACTGCTTCTTTTTTTCCTCCTCCTCCTTTTTCCCATCCTTATTGTCATCCTCCTTAAGATCGATATACTCTTCCAGAGGCAGGAGGGAAAACACCTCAACAAACTCACCCGTCCATACCTTATCCTTCACTTCCTGCTTGAAATTAACCCCAATGGCCAAGAAAATGAGACATAAGCATTTTGCTGCTTCACATCTGGAATGCCACCTATCAGTACCGCCCTTTCCCAGTCACCAACTGCCCTTGACGCAGACCTGTCACCCCTGGGTCCCCGGTGCCAATGCTCACAGAGCTAAACTTTGACCCGGCCCCTCCCGGTACCCAGACCCAAGTTTGACCCCCATGACTGGCTGTTGTATATATACTTTGTTTCCCAGCCTGACATGTACAAATTTGCATAACTGAGGGCAAACCTGGACCCCATAGCTGTACCCTGGCGTTGCAAATAAAATTTTGAGTTAAAAACTAAATAATTGTTATTTAAAATCCATGTGATGCTATCAATTAAAAAAATTCACATGTTCCTCTGAATTTATTTTGACTCAATTAAGAAGTCACGTACCACCTTACATCCAAGAGAATGGGGGATGGATGTATATAATGAAGAGACATCACTAGTCACTAAAATATATGACTCCTC
This sequence comes from Pelobates fuscus, assembly GCF_036172605.1. Lineage (NCBI taxonomy): Eukaryota > Metazoa > Chordata > Amphibia > Anura > Pelobatidae > Pelobates > Pelobates fuscus. Next base: position 173,749,987 of record NC_086318.1, on the reverse strand, counting down.
CCATTTAATATTCCTAACCATTTTTATGACAATTTGATCTTTTTAATTTTTATCTGAGCAGATTGTGTTTTTGTATTTTGTATTTTTAAATAATTTAGGATAAATGTGCTTATGTTAAAGAGAAATACTTTCTTGTAATATAAAAGGTTTGCTGATAAAGAAGCAATCTATAAATGTGATAAATGTTTACAATTTTGTAATTTTTCTAATGTTCTTATTTCTGTACCTTTAAATATGTGAATTTGGATCTATAACCACATAAGAGTTTTATATGAATGTATATTGTAACAGATTTCCCTCTGTGTTTCGTTTAATCTGTAATATATGTTGTAACAACCTCCTACCATGATTGCCTGGGGAAACTTTACCTTTTGTTTTCCTGCCATCATCCACATTGCCCTGCACTTAAGAACAAAGACTGTTTCTGGCCCTTTTGCTGTGTTGTGTAAAGGAGGGGTACGTTTGATATGGCACTTCGGATACAGCCGAAGTGCCGAAGTAGCTGCCATTAGACAATCGAACACGTGGCGGTGGCCATTTTAATGCAGTCGAACGCGGTCAGCAGTGTGTGCCGTCAAATCCCTGGAACGGAAATCAGCCACACATTTGAACGAACACCGCTGACCTGTACCTTCCCCTACCCTTCGACACTGCGGCTGGAGACTAAGTCCCATTCGAAGATTCAAAGGCATTTTTCGTGTCAAATAGACTGCCACTTAACTAATGACCACCGCTGAAACTTAACCCCGTTTTTACTTTGACACTTTGACAGAAGTCAAAGTGCGTTCGACTATTCGAACGCCGCCTTCGGATGGGACTTTGTTATTTTGCAAGGCAGAAATAGACTGACCGCACAGCCTGAATGTGTGGAACTGTTTTGGGCATGCAAACAAGCGTACGGTCGGTCCAAAGAGACTTTTCAATATTTCTGGAACCACTGAACGGATTTGTACGAATTTTGAATATGTTTGTCCCCAAGTTGTGTTGTTCATAAAAATATAAGTTTTATTCCTGAAGGATGAAAAATCATAAAGTTATAAAAATGCCGAAAAAAATACAAGTTTTAGTTTGGAGATAATTGAGTAGATACCATAAGAAACTCAATTATCTCCCAAGCAGAGGGGAGGGAATCTGTGAGTTGTAACCATTGTCTGATTGGTTAATGTCTAATTGTCTGTGGGTGTCTCCCTTGCATGGGAGCACCTCATAAAGGAGAGTACATGCCATTAAACCTCAGTTCTACTTTACCCTCAATCTAGAGTCCTGTCTCTTATTGGGGGTGACCACTATACAGCTATTCACACTAGCTCTTGTAAGAGCTTCTTCACTTGGATCACAACTGGATGCTGAGAATCCTCCTTACTAATTGGGAAAAGGACACCCTCCAGCAGTTGAAACCCCTCTGCTACACGGGGTAACTGCTACATATATTTATCACTTGAATCTTTGTTTTAACTTTAAAGGTAAAGGTAATATATTTCTATATATAAGGTGCCTGTAAATCAGTGAGAGCTTTAAATTACTGAGATTTTTTTGTATCCCGTCAATATGGTAATTAGGTTTCCGATATAGCCAGTAGGAATTAGTTTTTTTAAATATGTCACACCCTCTGGGTGGATTAATAAGGACTGTTTGTACTAAGGAAGTCAGATCTGAAGAAGCCGATCATTCGGCGAAACGCATCATCTGACTAGGAGTAGACGTCACCACGTACACTCCGCCTCCCGGAAGTATCCCGACCGCAAACACAGCCGCCTCTAAAGTGTGTATGAATACAACCAACAGCCAGCGGCTACACGTGTTCTAAGGCAGGACTGTTGCTACAAGGGACCCGGTGATATCTGCCATATAGTATTTTAATTTGTATCTGTGGAAATAAATGCTGTTCATCTATTAATACCAGCTGCAGTGGAAGTCTATAAATTTGGGCTATTAAAGGTAGAGCAGACTTATTTGCTCTATGTTTGTGAATTAATTTCCTATTTTCTCCAGCATTTTAGTTAACTTTACTGTACAATATTATACTTTATATGTTTTTGTCCTTTTTTATGTTCCTCAATTGTAGTTGTGGCTTATCCAGCAATGCTGTTTATGTAAGTTGCAATGTATTTATGCACTATATCACTTTAAGTGGATTTTGCAGTTTGCACTCTTAGATATTTTACACATTTAAGTTGATTGTCTATATAAACTTTGCCACTTGTGAGTGAGGTAGTATAGTGCACTTTATATTACATATTTGATGCTGCTAAATGAATTTGCACTTTAAATTTTAGCGCACCTTTTTTCTGTTTTTACTACAAATAGTAACAAAATGTCTATTTAAATAGTAATGAAATGTCTATTTTAAAAAAAATCCAAGTTGCTTAAAGTGACACACTAGGCAACATAACCATTTAATCTCTTGGCATTGGTTATGTTCTTACCGTCCACTGGCATATTCCTTTCTGTGTTAAACCATTTTCAAACAGGTTAACAGTAAATGAGGGTGTTGGGCAAGCAACTGCCAGCCCCCACTGGACGTACGACTAAAGGATTAAGAGACTACACACATTCTTACCAATACCATTCCATACCAATGAGAGGCTCTCATAGACTGATGGTGGTGGGCTGACACTCTCAGCCAATTAATGCTAGAGTCTACTTGCATCTTCCGTCCATTCTATGCTAAATCTTAGGATTCTGGATTAACCCATCCTTTGCCTGAGAGACACACAAGGTTATTCACTAAAGTGAGAATGCAAAGTGAATTCAAAGTGAATTTCAAATGTAAGGTCAACGTAGTCGATCTGGGAGCATAGCTAATTTAGAAAACCTTTCCATTTCATCTATTCTGGCCTTAAATTTTAAATTAACTTTAAATTCACTTACAATTTTATTAACTTTAGTAAATTACCCTGGCAATGTTTCAATGAAACATTATTTGTCAAAGAGCAGCAATTCACATAAGGAATATAATAAGGAAAAATATCCTCTGGTAGTGATATATTTATGGTTTCAACTCTAGACCCTGGGGTTTTTTACTATGTTGAATCATATATTCAAGGCATTGGAAGCGGTTATTTGTTAAGTGAACATGTTATCAGGGCCGGACTGGCCCACCGGGATACCGGGAAATTTCCCGGTGGGCCGGGGAGACATGTGGGTGTCCTGCGGCCGCATGGAGAGCTTGGATCTCGGCCGCAGGGTAGCTCTTCTTGCGGACGCTGGGGGAGCAGGCTGTTCTGTCTCTGCTCCCCCTCCATCGCGCGCTAGAAAGAGACCGGGGCTGGAATATGACGTAATATTCCGGCCCCGGTCTCATTAAGCTGCACGCGAGGGAGGGGGAGCAGAGACAGAACAGCCTGCTCCCCCAGCGGCCGCAAGAAGAGCTTCCCCTGCGGCCGCCATCCAAGCTCTCCATGCGGCCGCCAGCACAGCTATCAGTCTGCCCACCCACAGGTACCAAAAAGTATGTATGTCAGTGGGAGTGTGTGTGTGTGTCATGCTGTGTGTGTCTGTCTGTGTCATGCTGTGTGTCTGTCTGTGTCATGGTGTTTGTGTGTCTGTCTGTGTCATGCTGTGTGTGTCTGTCTGGGTCATGGTGTGTGTGTGTCTGTCTGTGTCATGGTGTGTGTCTGTGTCGTGTGTGTCTGTGTCACGGTGTGTCTGTATCATGGTGTGTGTGTGCCTGTCTGTGTCATGGTGTGTGTGTGTGTGTCTATCATGGTGTGTGTGTGTGTGTCTGTGTCATGGTCTGTGTCATGGTGTGTCTGTCATGGTGTGTGTGTGTCTGTCACGGTGTGTGTGTGTGCCTGTCATGGTGTGTGTGTGTTGTGGTGTGTGTGTGTGTGTGTCAGTCGTGGTGTCTGTGTGTGTTTTTAAAAATAGTGTTTTACTCACCTTTTTTATTTCCAGCGTCGTGCTGGTCTCTGCCTCTATGACTGAGATCATCAAGCTTGATGATCTCAGCCAATCTGCACTGACACAGGAAGCGCCTCTAGTGACGTCTGAGTGTCTGTCACTAGAGGTGTCACTAGGAAGCAATGTAAACACTGCCTTTTCTCTGAAAAGTCAGTGTTTACATTCAAAAGCCTGCAGGGACAGGCTATAGGCACCAGAACCACTACATTAAGCTGTGTGTGTGTGCGCCTGCTAGTGAGTGAGCTTGCTTGCATGTGTGTGTGTGCCTGCTAGTGAGTGAGCTTGTGTTTTTATGTCAATTAGCTTATGCATATTAGTGAAATTGTTTGTCTATGAGGCTGTGTATCAATGAGCTTGTGTGTGTCAGTGAGATTGTCTGTGTCTGCATGTGAGTATGCTTACTGTATAATTAAATGTTTTACTCTGAAAGGACCAATATTTTATATTAGAAAAAGCAATATATATATTTATATATATATATATATATATATATATATATATATATATATATATATATATATATATATATATATATTACTCAATCATCTGGGGTGGCAAGACATAGCCCTACATATTACATGCGACAATATATGGCGCAATGACTTATGGGGCTGGCATAGATTTTTTTTTTCCAGGGCTGCTTTGTATCCCCAGTCCGGCCCTGCATGTTATCACAGGTTAATATTAAATACAGTTCTATATTTTAGATTCTATAACATTGTATTGTCTTAGATTTTATTGTATAACATATCAATATGGGACATTATTTCATAAACTATAGGGTATTGTTTGTGCTAAACAAAAATATCTGAGAAAAATTGGTTGGGACTGTTTTAGCTTTATATTGTATTTTGACTGATATATTTAAAAAAACAAACCATATTATTAGTTGTATATATGTTCAGGGTGTAATTTCTATTTGATGGTGCAGAGGGTAATTAAGTACTTTTTGTTGAAAGCGGAAACACAAAATATATCATGTACTGTATATAATACTTGCCCAATAGCCATGCACCATTGAGTATCCTAATCGAAAAATCCTTCAAACGTGCTTACTGACTAAAAATAAATTACTTATGTATGCTGCATGCAAACACAGATAAAACACTCAAAATAATGTATTTTCTGTCAACAGTGACCCTTACAGTGACATCATAGATTGTTAAATGCATAATTTTAAAATCCAAACATATATATCATAGGGTGCTTGACATGTCCTCTGTTTTTTGTCACAGTGATTTTCATCTTTGAAAACAAATATTTTCTGAGTTTTTTAAATTAATCTTAGTTTATGCATTACTTTGTTTACTATCTATTAATACATTTTGAGTAGCTTAAAGGAAAATGGAAATGTCCTTAATATTACCATTGCAATACTTACACTTCTTAACACTGTATACTTAACACCTTCATTATAGCTGATGTGCTAGGCTATCATGATATCATAGGATTTACAAAACCCTGCTCCTGCAAGCATTGTAACAAACAAAATCATACTCAATAAATACTGTATCAACAGAACTAATTCTAGATTTGAAACACTTGCTTTGAAAGGCTACAGGCAAAACACATTAAAATGGTGAGATAGACCTTGTTCGTTAGTTTGAAGCTGTACTCTTAATTTGCAAAATCATGTGTAAATCTGACCCAAAATTGTATTCCTTAGAGCACATAAAAAAGAGAATTTGGAGCAATTCTATGTATGCTTAAGAAGTAGCACCAACCTGTCTCAATATGCATTTTGGATATTCACCAAATACTGAATTCCCCCAGAATTTCACTAAAATTTGCACATTTTGGAGAACATGTGGATGTTTTTTCTTGCAATTTATTTTTTAATACGAGTCAAGATCAAATAAAACGTCTGCTCCATACTCTCTAACTAAATTTGAACAGATCAGTCCCCCGAGTTATATGATTCCCAAACTATCCTCTATGTGTTATAAACGACTCCAAAACTCTCTTGAATCTAAATTCCCCCAATTCACCCAATTGTGGAATAAAAGGCTACCTTACATTGATGGATAATGACTAAAACAAAATCTTTACCATAACATTTAGTGCCCACTCCAGTGTCGCACTCTAAGAAACAAGCTATAAATGAATGTTGTGGTGGTATAACACCCTTGCCATTATGCGTAAATTCTTATTTATTTTTAAAAATATTTATTTATTTATAAAATATTTTACCAGGAAAGATACATTGAGATTTCTATCATTTTCAAGTATGTCCCGGATCCACAAAACATTGCATTGATACATTATGGTACAATAAAATACAAAAACAATATTAATAGACAATATATGCAAAATTTAACATAGAACAGATAGGAAATATATAATCAACCATGACATGTGCATTCTGTTTGAGGTATGTAGAGAGGGATCTCTTAAATTACTTTAGGCTTGGGGAAGATTTCAAAGTGTGCAGGAGGTCGTTCCACAATCGCGGCATATTGGAAATACAGTTGATATTACATTTTAAACACTGACTGGACCAGGTAGACGTTGAGACAAATTAAAAATAACAATTATTATTTGGTTTTATTATTTGGTATTTCGTTTGTTGGTTTTAAGGAATTTCATCAACGGGTGGACAGGTTATTTGCTTGTTTGGGGCCTCTGTTGGTTTAAAATTTTTAGAGAATATATTTAAGAATTGAACTGTGGAACAAATATAATCATCAAGGATTTTTAACTATCAAGTGACCCACCAAGGGGGACTATTTTTTTTTTCAGAAAAAAACAATTGTTCCCAAATTTAAAAGAGATACCTCTTTCCATATTGTATTGATATTTAAGCTGGTTTAGAATAAGGTGGATCCAGGTGGAGACTTTTTGTTTTAACCAGTGTCTTGATAGTATTACCTTTGTAGCCATTGTCAGCTGGATTATTAAAAATCTTTTCTACTTTGAAAAATTTGAGATATTAAAGAAGAACATGAGTTCTTTAAAATTATTTTCTCAGTCTTTCCCTATTAGTTTGGTTAAATATGCTATAACTTTATTCCATATCGGTCTTATACTGTCAGATTCCCACCAGATGTGTTTAGAAGTTCTAACTTCCTGATAAACCTCCAGCACAAATTTGAATTAGAAGGATTCATTTTATTCATGACTTTTGGTACCACATGCCACTGATGTAATATTTTATAGTGTAACTCAATAGGATTAAAGCAGTGCAGTGCTTGTTTAACTTCTTGGATAGATTTATACCAAAAGGATAATGGTGAGGGGATCTCAAAATCTTTAGGTTTGGCCTCTGCGTCATTAAGTCTTACGATTTCATAACAACAGGAGATAGACTTTGATTTGGAATCCTCTGTAAATAAATCACTTAATTTTTTATATAGAAGATTCCCTCATGAAACAGATGAGAATTAAAATAATTTTATATTCTAAAATAGGTAAAAATGTATTTTGAGTATATGTCTAAATTATGCTGTATGAGGAAAAGGTAATATTTTGTTGCCCTCCGTTAAACTATCTATCCTCAACATGTCTGATTTAGACCAGTTATTTTAATGAAGATCTGTTACATTATATTCAATTTTATTGCTGGTACTACATTAAGAAATTTTATCCCGTAGGTTCTTAGTTTTCCTAAATTTCAGCCAGGTGTGGTAGAGGTCTTTTAGATATAGTTGGTAAAATTTACTAGTAGCCTTAGCATCCATCCAAAGTACAGAAGAGAGGTCCATAGTTTTTAGAACAAAAGATTTGATATAGTTCACCATCTGATAGTAGGTCCTTACATCTCTGCAGCTGGAACATCCTACTTGCTTCATAGTATCTAATAATATCTGGGATCCCCAAATCTCCTCTACTGGTCTTTTTCATTAATTGTAAAGCAGCGCTTGTAAGTCTCTTTTGAGCCCACATATAAGTCATAAAGAGACTATGGACCTGTCTAGGTTTTATTAAAGGTATAGATATAGGGCCATTCTAAATAGATAGGACCATTTTGGAAGGACATAAGACTAAATAATATTCATTCTCCCGAACCATGAGATTCCTATATGTTTCCATTCTTTTAATAACTTATCACAATCTTTAAATACTATTTTAAAATTTTTTTATAATAATGTTATTCATATTTGAAGAGAAATAAATCCCCCAATTGCCTACATTCTTACCAACATACTCACCAACATGCTGGAGGTGTAGGAGAACCAAAGGTACATTGGACCAGATTTGGTGGTCATGCTCGATTATAGTAAACATCTGGTGAGGGAGACAATAAAGGAAATTATTCCCTTGGAACTTGCTACATTGCTACTTATTTAACAGACATCCTGTTAGGTAAATATAAGCATTCACTAATTAACTTCCTTCTGATTGCAGCCAAATAGGTCATAGCCGGTGCTTGGAAAAGCACACATTCCCCTAAGATCTCGATGTGGCTTACTAAGACCAAACATTACAGAGCCCTTGACGAATTATGTTAGTTTTCACTATGCAAAACACAGATACATATCCATATGGCAACCATGGTTGCTCTACCTGAAGGGAGGGGAAGGTGGGGGTAGAGGGGAAGGAGAGGGGGATGAGACTTCAACCAGTCCAAGACATGTAACTCCTCATGTTATCCCACTGTGTCATATTGATACTCACAAATAAAAATAAACCGTCTACAAAACGAGTGAATCAATCTCTGTAATTGGTCTAACATATGTGAAAACCCTTAAAAAGACACATAACTTCTGTTGATGTTTCTGTTCCTGTTGTTCACTTTAATAAAAAAAAACAAGAAAAAAGTTACTGAGCCAATATGAAAAAGACAAAACCAAACCTTAGCCTTTCGGGATGGGAAATATGTACGTTTTATTCAGTGACAACATGACTGCATTGCTAATAAACATGACACAATTGCTATGAAATTGACATAGAAATATTCATAGCTAAATGACATGTATTAGAATACCTATTTGCAACCACGAGTGATGAAGGCTTAGGTAAGTCAAAAAACGTATATGTATATTCATGTCCCTATCTATATTTTTTAGTATGTACAGTGTTGTAATGTTGTTTGTGGATAATTTTATGAGATGTACCTTGACATAGCAGAGGGGTTGGTGTGGCGCCTTTGTAATTCTTCAGGTATATATGCAAATAGAAGACATGTCGTCTATTTGCATATATTCCCTAAGAATTACAAAGGCACCACAACAACCCCTCTAAACTCTGAATGGCAAAGTGTACTAAATTCAAAACTAGACTATTTAAGCCTAAATGTTTCCATTCAGATTTCAATTTGCTAAAATTCAGAATTTTGTGAATGAACGCATTACTCTTGAAGTAAATTATTACCTTCTAAATGTATTAGCATATTCTATCCTAAAAAAAATTATCCACATTCTGTAAGAATAAGTCAGGAATTAATCAGTGTATGTATATATAAGAATTCAATACATATATTTTGTATACCACCGCCATTTAATCAGAAGAGAGCCACAATAAGGTTTATCCCCATGTGTGAAGCCTGAGGGGGGAGTAGAAGCTCATCTAAATGGGCTCTTTGCACTCCACCTCGGAAATTGCAAATAAACAATCAAATAATCAATCAAGTGCTCAGGTGAAATAATGAAACTGTTGTAATAACACTATTATCAACAATTAAGGTTACTGCAGGTAACATGCCCTAAATGGAAAAAAAATATGCCTATTGTTTATGGAAGCAATATGAATGTCATCAGAACTGTTTGAACTTATCAACAGATAAGTGATCCGGGAGACAAACAAACTGTTTATATACATCTAGAGTGGAGTCACATATCAATGACTCTTATTAGTTTCAGAGAATTTTGCTTTTGTGCCCTTTATTGAGCTGAATTGCAAAGAAATATTTCCCTGTGTTATCAAGCATAGTCTTTAAGAAAAGACTGCCTCTTGCTTGGGTTAAGGTTCTCCAGAAATGCTAAGCAGATTAAAATGATTTTCTTAAACTAACATACTAATATTATTATTAATATTATTATTATTGTTACGTATATAGTGCCAACTTATTCTGCAGTGCTTTTCAATATTATGGAAGGGGGAAAAGTGGACAATATAGAACAATAGGTAAACGAGTACCACGCTTAGATGAGATTACAGTCTAGAGGAGTGGAGAATAAGGATAGAATAGGATGGGCAACAAGGGGGACAATAAAACAAACAAGATGGGAAAGTAACAGAACTGGAGGTGAGAGTGGAATGTGGCTCTTTAGGAGAGAGCCAGAGACAGATTTGTGACATAGAAGTTACTCTGTGAGACCATACGCACTTCTAAGCAGCTGGGTTCTGAGGGATTTCTTAAATTATTGAAGACTAGTGGAGAGTCTGATGGTAGTAAGCAGGCTATTCCGAAGGAAAGAATGGCTATTCCCATGAAAAGTCCTGCAAGCGTGAGTTAGCAGTGAGGGTGTGAGAAGTGGACAGGAGATGGTCACCGGAAGAGCAGAGAGACCGAGAAGGGGCATACCTATGAATCAGTGAAGAAATGTAACAAGGGCTAGAGTTGCTTATAGCTTAATAGGTAAAGGTTAGTGTTTTTAATTTGCACCAACAGAAAACAGGAAGCCAGTGTAAGGATCTACAGAGGAGTGAGCTATAAGGGGAGTGACATGAGTGAAATATCAGCCTGGCAGCATCATTCATTACAAGTTGTAGTAGGACACTACAGTTTCTGAGGAGTTAAGAGTTAGGAGATAATTACAGTAATCCATATGAGAAATTACCAAAGCATGAACAAGCTCATTGGCAGTATCTTGCGTAAGAAAGGGGCAGATGCAGGCAATGTTTTTAAGGTGTAAGCTACTGGTTTAAACAACATGCTGGATATAAGGCACGAAGCTGAGGTCAAGATCAAAGATAACACCAAGACAGCAAGGTTGCAAGGACAGGATAATGCAGGCACTGTCAACTTGCAGGGAACACAGAAGAGGATGATCAGAATTATGAGAAGGAAAAATCAGGAGCTCTGTTTAGAGAGATTGACTTTCAGAAACTAGGATGACATCCAGTCAGAGATTGAAGAAAGGTTGTAGGACAGTGGGGAGGAGAGAAAGATCTGGGTGTCCTCAGCGTACAGGTGGTAACAGAAGTCCAAGAAATTAATGAGTTTTCCAAGAGAGGCAGTAAACAGAGAGAACAGAACAGAAGGGAATGAGGAACATAGCCTTGGGGGACTCCTGCCAAGACAGGACAAGGGGAGGAGGTGCCATTGGATGAACATTGGGAGAGATAGCAGTACCACGAGAGGACAGTGTAGCAGAGACTGTGGGATTGAAGAGTTGATAAACTCTGATAAACAGTGTCAAAGGCAGGAGATAGGTCAAGAAGTTAAGGCTAAGCTGTATTGCCGCAATATGAATAAAGTTTTTAATAAAGTTATTGTGTTGACAACTCTGGAGTCAAAGATACCAGCAAGCTATTTTTTCTCCGGTTTAACATCTTTATAATTATAATACTTTATAATTTCTTTACAGCAATTTTACAACTATTCTAACTTTTCTTGGGTCACTGATCTTTTAGTAATGTCTATACGATTAATAATACACCCAACCTTCTAAAATGATTAGCTATTGTAATCGGTCATCTATTTTTTTGGTTTAGCAATTTGAAACTTTTTTTTCCATTGATCAAACCGTATATTTTCTGCTTGCTTCTCACCTTGTTTTCCCAGAAAGTACCCTTTTCATGTATTGACTGCTTCTTGATATTCTTCTTGAGTCAGTCAATCAGTGTCACAAGAGACATTTGGCCCAGTTCAACTTGACTTACTTTGGTTTTTTTTTCAAGTAGCATTTAATCAATTTTTCTACTTAAATTAGGCATTGTCCAGATCAAACATTCTGTGCTGCATTTATGTGTTTGCAACAAGTTTTAATTTTGCTATTATGTTTGCTTTCATTTAGATTTTCAGGAAAAAATTTAACTGGTTGGTATTTTCATTCATAAACTTATCATTATGTATTGATTATCAAAAATGTGGGTGATTTAATATTATTATCACTATTATCACAAGCATTATCATATGTATTATTATATTATTTCCTGTTTGTAGTTTGGCAAACAGAACCATTTTACATTTCACATTTATTTCTACTTTGCCAGATTTACATTGCATTGTCAAATTTCATGCCATTTTAGACATAATGAGTTTAGTGTTTGTGCTCTACTGAAGGTTTAATTTCAATGAAATCACAAGACTATCATCATTACACTTAATGGCTTTCTGTTGCATTCATTGAAAAAAAAATTAAATTATATTCTTTATTTAGATATTCATTTTTTTTATTTTAAACAGTGTCATATAATTCCATTGTCTGAAATATCTGACTAATTTTTAATCTTATCACACGAAGAGCATTTATAAAGGTTTTCTTAAACCACTAAAGTTTAGTTTTTTTTTTATTTCTTACCTTGCCAGTGAAGATTGTTGAACATCATTGAATTCTTCTTAATGATTCCCTCTGCAGCTCAACCAGAAACCAAACCTTCTTTAATATTCTAGCCTTATTATTCTCATTTTCTATAATTTAACAACTTCTCATATTATTCTTAATGGAAAAGTCATGCAATATTGAGCAGTAACTGCTGTTAATTTCCCGCTGTATATCATTTGCATTTTTTCATTGCTTGTGGAGACTAATTAACATGCTCTAATTATCATACTGATTGTCTGCCTCAGCTTATGAGAATATAGGCATCTCAGCCCTTGCTGATCTTAAAATAGAAGACTTTATTGTTCTCAATAAAAGCATTTGGATAAAATCAAAATTATGTTTTTCCACTGGAATTTGTGATCTATCAATCGTAAGGATTTTAAGTGGTTCAATTCAAAACAAAGTAATGAATATTGTTAAGAAATCCAAATCATAAACGGAGCCCAATTTCTTTAGTGGTAAAAATATGTTCTCCTTAGTAAGCAGAAATTACATTGCATTATGTATTAATTATTAGAAGAGTAGATGTTTATTTTCAATTTATTTTTTTTATCTAGTGTTGTTTTAAATATTACGAAATATAAGCACATATATCTCCCTGCAAAAAGCCATCAAGGAAGCAATTAAATCATAATGCTGGAATGTGATTGCCTAAAATGCATAATACATTCCTTAATTAATATAATATATATTTAAGGAACCAAAAGATATATGTATCTGAACATTTACTTTACATTATAGTATAATATAATGACAAAAATCTAATTTAGAGAGAAAACATGTCTAAAACTGAATATTTAAAAATTTAATAAATAATCTAAACTCTTTTGCAAGTTAAAATATAGATAAGGTTCTTGCGAACGTAACATTTTAATTTCCTTTTATATGTGTAAAACTGTGGCTACTTGACTGTTTTTCATGCAAATAATTATTTTACTTTTACAAAAACAATTTTAACACTTAAGTGGTTAAATATTGCAATATTAGGATACATATACATATATATACACACACACACATACACACACAAGTCCAATCTTTTGCACTCCAACAATGACAAAATAAATACCTGGTGCCAAGTCACAAATACATAAAAATCTACAAAAATACCAGCACTCCTGAAGGTTTTCATTCTTTATTTGACTCTGGTTTCCCTAGTTTCACAACGATGATCCTTAGGTTCATTGGCCGAGCGCCAACCTGCAGTGCCGCGAACTGTGTGGAGGCGGCAGGGATATGAACATGTCATATCTCTGCGCGGCTGGTGCCCAGCATGGCGGAGCTACTGAAGGCCCCTTTCTCATCAGCATGGGAGGACTTCCTCCCAAGAAGACTAGAGCAGCGAGAGCAGGAGTAGACAGAGAGAATGGGGGCTGGGCAGGATCAGCTCTTCCAACTCCCAACTACCTCTGGCAGCACTCTGGATCCCAGGTAAGCCACTCTCCTGAACCCACAAAGTAGAAAACAGGAGAGTGGCTAGAAAAGTGTATATTTTGAACAGAATGTGTGTGTATCTGTGTCTATATGTGTGTCAGTGTGTATCTATATGTCTGTCAGTGTGTTTGTGTGTATCTCTGTCAGTGTGTATCTATATGTCTGTCAGTGTGTGTATGTGCATGTCTGTCATTGTGTCTGTGTGTATGTCAGTGTGATTGTGTGTATGTCTTTCATTGTGTATCTATATGTCTGTGTGTGTGTGTGTATGTATGCCATTGTGTCTATGTGTGTGTATGTTTGTCAGTGTGTGTGTGTATCTGTATGTCTATCAGTGTGTATCTGTTTGTCTGTCACGGTGTCTGTATGTCAGTGTGTGTTTATCTGTATGTCTGTCAGTGTTTGTGTGTATCTGTCTACCTAAATGTGTATCAATTTGTGTATGTTTGTATCTGTGTATCTGCATGTGTGTCAGTGTTTGTATCTTTGTGTATGTATATCACAGTGTGTGTGTGTGTGGCAGTGTATGTGTATACATCTCAGCATTCAAACGCCAACACTACACACAAATAAACACCTGCATTCAAACGTCAACACTACATACAAGCACACCTCTGTATCAGACACCAAAATTATATATAAATACAACCTTGCATTCAAAAAACAACATTTCACATAAATGCATGCTTGAATTCAAATGCAAACACTACATACAAACAAACCCCTACATTCACAGAAACATACTCCATACAAACTCATGCTTACAGTCAAACACACAAGTACTGCTCCGTGCTAAATACAATCCTGCAAGCATAGGGATTCGGTAGAGCCCCAGCTTTCAAAGCATTGTTGAAGTTGCACTACAGATAGGGATCTATCTTTTAGCCACCCTGTGTACATACACAGACATACACAGACAGTCATACAGAGACATATAGTCTGTATGTCTCTGTATGCCGGTCTGTATTCAAAAGGAATAAACACAGGCAACACTCCAATAGTAAGGATGGTATATTTATGGATAGGTGATCCACCTTCTATGGGGTGGTTCACCTATCAATAAATATACCATCCTTACTATTTGAGTGTTGCCTGCATTTTTTCCTTTTGAAGACTTTACTGGTGGATCCAGCAATGTGGATCCAGCAATTGTTTGTCTGCATATGTATGTCTCTGTCTCACTGTGTATGTATGTCTCTATATGCCTATCTCTATGTTTCTTTATATCTGTGTCTGTTTTTCTCTGTGTGCCTGTGTCTTTATGAATATATGTCTGTGTTTGTATGACAGTGTACCTGTATGTGTAGATTGTATGACTGTTTGATTGTGTGCCTTTTATGACTGTGTGTCTGTATTTCTTTGTGATGGTGTGCCTGAATAACCTGTGTGCTTGTATGGTTGTGTATCTGTATATTTGTGCATATATGTATTTTTGCCTGTATCTATGTCTATATGGGAGAAAAAGAGAGATAGATAGGGACTGGGGGGAAGAAAGAGACAGAAAGGGTCTGGTGGCAAATTAAGAATTACATAAGAGGGGTTGTAGGAGACACACTAAAGGGGAGTGTAAGGCACAAAGGGGTAAAATATTCAAGAGAGTGGATATGAAACACTAATAAGGGTAAGAAATTCAAAAGGGGGGCTACGAGACACCGAGGTGAAGATGCATTTTTTTTTGTGGGGGGGGGGGGGGCAAAATGCATCTTAGCCTGTTTAGTAAAAAATCCTTCCCCCTGGCCCTGCACAGGCTGCAAGTGGGGATGAACAACTATAAGATAAGGAGAGAAAAATAGGTAGCAAGAGAGGTGAGAACGGGCAACAGCTCAATTAGCCTGCCCTTTGTTGGGTCACCGCTCAGATCTCAAGCTGGTTTTAGCTCAACTTGTGCCAGTTCAGAGAGAACATCTCTGAAGCACATCAGACTGGTCCCACCCATACGGGTGGTCCAGATCCAAAATGCCAGCAAGTTCCCTCTGCACGAGAGATACGGCAACCCCAGATGATCGTTTCAACCTTGTAAGGTATCATCAGTGAGATATAGCCAATATCCCTCTAGGCACCGTGAGCTTAGAGGGATATTGGCTATACCATAAGTTTAAAGGGTAATCCAGATGTGGATTACATTAAAATTAAATCAAACAGGCACTTAAGTGAATTAATGCACAAACTGAAGGAAAACGTACCTATTAGGAGCACGATAATAAGAAAGAAATGAAATAAGAAACAGAAAAAGTTACATTAAAAGTAAAGGACGCTATAAAATAAGATAGGCACATACCTAGATATGGAAGAAAAAAAGTTAAGTTCCCTTAAAAAGTTAAGGGAAAGAATTAGTTTAAATATAACACAAGTTTGTCACAAAAGTAAAAAATAGTGAGATAATAATACTTACATAATAATTTACGTAATATAGAGCCGAGATACTGTATGGAGGGGGTTTTCTGCCATACACTATGTTTGTTTTAGGTTGATGCCATTGTCTTCGATCAACCAGTCTCATTTTTGTGTAAATACTAATAAAGAAGGGTTTTTTTTCTACATAAGTATGATAACACATGTAGAAAGAGAGTCTCAAAAACAAATAAGAGATAATAATCTACAATAAATCCATCAAGGTTCCTTATTATTATAAGTGCAGCTTTAGAAAATAAAAAAAAGTGTTGCATTTATTTTTGCAAAAAATTCTTCCTTAATTAACATCAAGCACTAGATCCAAAAAGCCGATATATAATTTGTGAAGTAAACAATAAGCTATTCACATTAGCCAATATTTATGCTCCAAATAAAGCTACCACAAATTTCACATCAAAAGTGCTTAAAAAATAGAGCCGATCAAACAAGGGTTGGTATTAATTATGGGAGACTTCAACTGCGTGGTTGATCCGCGAAAGGATAGAAAGAGCCAGAACGATAGAAAAAATAGAAAAATAGATGATACCAGACTGCAAAACTTTTAAACAGTAATAAAGATATTCTGAAAAAGAATAAGGATTTTAGCACTTCATTTATAACAAAATACAATAATAAGGCACATTTCA
Organism: Pelobates fuscus; assembly: GCF_036172605.1. Lineage (NCBI taxonomy): Eukaryota > Metazoa > Chordata > Amphibia > Anura > Pelobatidae > Pelobates > Pelobates fuscus. Next base: position 173,733,183 of record NC_086318.1, on the reverse strand, counting down.
TCGAAAAACTATTAAGAAATATTGGCCTATTTTAATACAAGACCAATATTTAAAAAATATTTTACCTAAAAAAAACTTGAATTATTTATAAAAAAAAAACCACAAAATCTAAAATCCATTCTAGCTCCTAGCACTTTACCACAAATCAGATCCATTAAAGAAACAATTACCAACAATTTTCTCAGGGAGAAGCCTAAAGGCTTTTTAAGTGCGGCCATTGTAGTACATGTAAATTCCAAAAACAAAAAAAAACAGAGTTTAAAAGTACAATCACTAAGGAAGTTTTTAAAATCAAACATTTTATCAACTGCCAAACTAAAAATGTTATCTATTTACTTGAATGCAAATGTGGAATACAGTACATTGGACGCACTATTAGAAAATTAGATATCAGGCTTTTAGAACATTTTAATGGTATAAAAAGAGGTACTTTAAAACACAGTGTTCCTAAACACTGTATAAGTTGTACTAACTTTGATTTTCAGAATTTTATATGCATAGGGATCGATGTAATAACCCCACACTGGAGAGGAGGGGATATAGAAAAAGCATTAGCTATGAAAGAAACAGAATGGATACATAGATTGAAAACCACCTCACCTATGGGTTTAAATGTGGATTTAGATATATTAGTATTTATGGATTGATTAAAAAAAAAAATCCTTTTATGCATAGCATCCTTGGAATGATATAGCCGTTTTATGATTATTATTTTTATCATCATATTTACACATACTATAAATTAGATCACATATTTTTATTTTTTTATATGAACATAAGGCTCTAATCCCATTTTTCTATTTTTCTAAATTTTCTATTTTCATTTATTTTTATTTTTGATATATTTCTCATATTTCTTCCACTTGATGCATCTGTTTAATGCATCTATCTTACTGGATTTTACGTTTACATTTTTGTCCAAACAGGTGTTACCACAATGCTTGTCAGTATGTGTGTATAGATATATTATTGTCAAGTTACAGTTTCTTCTACCACTCTTGTAATGTATGGACCAGCCTATATTGCTACATTGATTATGAAAATATACCAATCTGTTAATTTATAAGTGATCTTCATTTTTATAAAATATAACTAGTAACCATTTTGTATTATCAGATCTTTATTGTATGCAATCAGATTGTTGATACACTCTTATTGTTTTATAACAAATATCTTTGGTTTCTACTATATTCTGATGTATGTAATATAAATTTTTAATTTTTATTTTTAAAGTATTTATGTATTAAAGATTGATCATTTTTATAAACTGTATATCAGTAAAATATATATTAATTTCATACTAGTTACTTGTTTGCAATCCAAACTTAATATATTCTGTTTTGGGTTGCTTCTTTATCGCTGATGCACTCAGTTCCGTTGGATCCGATAGTCTTGAACGGCACAGTGTCTCCCCGCATAAATTGTCTATAAAGTTATTTGTGGTTCAGGCTGGAAGTACGCGCATACGCTTTGAAAGATATGAGAACATCCATCGTTGTGCGCATGCGTGCACTATAGAAAACCCCGCAATTCACAATATTTTAACAGCCGGAACAGAGTGACACAGCTCTTTAAAAAGTCACTAGACGAAACGCGTCGAGTGGAGTACAGCTTGAGGTATCCCCAAAGACTCTAAGTGTACAGCATATACCTGCTGTATCTATTTGACCATCATCATCACCTTTACACTTCATCTGAAGATTGTTTGAACAAAAGAGTGATTAACATCCTGAGGTACCAAGGCTGATATTCATCGTATGGGGACTTAGCCCTGCAGTGGCCAACAAGCTCTCTAGCACAATTAGAAATATTTATCTTTGTGCCACTCTATTTGTGAGTGTATTCCTTGTTTTTCTGTGTCATTAAATACTTTACTATGTATATGTTCCTTTTTGTTTCTATTACATGCTTCATCCTACAATTCGTATGGTAACTATACATGCACGCTTGTGACTGTGGCGCCTTCACTGTTTGTAACTATACTATTTATCCAGACTGCAAAACTTACTGAACAATCATAATCTAAGAGATGTATGGAGAACATTTCACCCTGCCGATTTAGACTACACATGCTATTCAAAAACATTCAACTCATATTCCAGAATAGACCTTGTCTTGGGAAACGTGACCATGTTGTATCTTGTCAAAAAAATAGAGATACAGAACATAGCAGCATTAGACCATTGCCCTATTATGTTGGAATAGAAAGATAACTTTGATAATTTTCGTAAAATGTGGCGCATAAAAGATTTGATATTACATTAAAAAAATTATGTGGAAGAAATTACAAAAATAACAAATCTCCTTTTCTTCGAAAATAAAAACAAAGGCACACCGGACACACTTATAAAAGTACGCTTATAAAAATGTAGTAAGAGGTAATTTGATTTGAAAAAAAAAAAAAGAATTATCACCTCTCTTTAAATTATATATAACACTAAGCAAATAAAAAAGGCAAAATAAAACCCTCCATACAAATAGCAAGTAAGATTGCAGAAACAGAAAAACAGATTAACAACCAATTAATGAATAAAGCATCCAAACAACTAGAAGCACAACAAGCTAAATGGTACCTAAAAGGCAATAAACCATAAACAATTATGTCTAATAAATTGAAAAAGATAATCATAAAAGAGTAATATACAAAATAAAAGATAAGGATACCTTCTTAATGGCCCCAGAAAAAAGTAAGTCTAGCATTTGAAAGATTTTATCAGAATCTATATGGCTTACCAGAAGAAACATTTGGCAAGGAAAAAGAGATTGAGAAATTCTTTGAAAATCTGCCCATGCCACAAATTCTGCCCGACCAATTAAGACTGATAAATCAGCTCAGAACAGAACTAGAGGTTACTAAATCTATAGATAAACTTAAAATAAAGAGTGCTCCAGGCCCAGATGGGTTTACAAACAAATTCTACAAGTTAATGAAAGATAAATTAAAAGGGGAACCAACTAGTATTTTTAACTATATAATGGAAACAGGAGACTGTCCTGGGGAGCTGTTGAAAGTGAACATTGTTCTCATCCCAAAAGCAGATAAAAACCTAGATCATATTAGCAACTATAGACCTATATCATTAATAAATACAGACATTAGAATACTATCTTCTATCCTTGCTGACAGACTAAAAATAGTAACACCACAATTAATTAATAATGACCAAGCTGGATTTATACCAGGGAAATCCCCAATTGATAATCTTTGAAAAATAATAAACATATTAGAAGAAATTGAGAGCAGTAGAACCCCTCTAATATTTCTGTCAATAGACACAGAAAAAGCTTTTGGCAGGGTTGGATGGGGTTTCATGTTCGCCACTTTAAACCACGTTGGAATTACTGTATCAATTTCACAAGTCGTGTTCGCTTTCTACAGCTCTCCATCAGCTAAGGTAACAGGCTCAGAATTTACATCACAAAACTTTAATATCAAAAATGGGACTAGACGAGGATGCCTTCTTTCCCCTCTACTGTATATAATGGTGTTAGAACCCCTAGCAATTTTAATAAGACAAAACAAAGTATTTACGAATTTGCTAGGACAAACCAAATTAAACATTTACGCAGATTATATTTTACTAACATAAGAAGAACCAAATATTTCAGTCCCAGAATTATTGAAGGAAATAAATACTTATTGTAAAGTTCCAGGATATAAAATAAACCTGGAGAAACCAACATGTTTAGCTAAAGATAGGAACAAAAGGATAATTACATTTCTTGTACGAGACATTGGGCTCCCTGAAAAAAGCGATAGGCCAAAATATTTGGGCATTACTATAACTTCAGATCTAAAAGATTTAGTAGAAGCCAATTTTCTTCCTTTATTAAAACAAACTAACAAAAATGTAAGGGATTGGAAAGACATGGGCTTTTCTTGACCGGGTAGGATTAATATTCTAAAAGCATACATTTTGCAAAAATGGTTATACTTATGGAGAATGATTCCTATTATTTTCCAGCAAAGTGGCTATCACCACCACACTCCTCTTTGTTTAAATTCATATGGGCTGGCAGGAAACCAAGAGTTAAAATGAAAGTTCTGGCCAGATCAAAGCAGGACAGAGGCTTGGGGTGCCCAGAAATTTTGCAATGCTATCAGGCAAGTAGACTTTTCCATATAATGCTCACACAAAGTAAAGTGGCAACTCAAGACATTTGGTATAAAATGGAAAAAGCTAAAACTGTGGTTGGAAATTTAGCCTCATTATTTTGTTGTAGAGGTAAACAAAAAATATATTAGAGAGGCTCAAACCAAATCCCAGATAATTGAAGAGTTAACGGGATTGTGGGACAAATTCCCAAACAATAAAGGTGCCGCAGTCCCCATGTCCAGTGTTATTATTCTGAAGTTTAACCCCTTAACGACCTAGGACGGTTCAGGACCGTCCTCTACATTTTTGCGTTGCCGACCGCTGACGGTCCTGAACCGTCCTAACGGTAAGATATACTTACCCGATCGCTGTTGTTCCCCCGGTGGTGATCGGCAGTGCTCCCGGTGTGGGGAGACTGCCTGCAGCCCAGACAGTCTCCCCCTGGCGGATTAGGACCTCTGGACCATGTGATCGCTCAACAGAGAGATCACATGGTCACAATAGGTGTCCTAGTGTCTGCCTGACAGGCAGTCTCCCTGCTAGTGTAAAATCATAAAAAATACATGTTAATGTTAATAAAAAATAATTATTATATATGTGTATATATATACATATATAAATATATATATATATATATATATATATATATATATATATATATATGTGTGATATATAGACATGTCTATATATCACATATATATATATATATAATGTCATAATAAGTGTATTTTTATATTAATAAGTACTTATATTAATATAAAAATACACTTATAATTAAATTACACATATATATATATAATATATATATAATAACTATATATATTGTATATATTATGATAAAATACAAATAAGTAAATTAAATTAAATAAAAAATAATAATAATAAAAGTGTAAAAAAAATATATATCTATATGAAATTTTATTCTAACTGTATTTTGATATTAAAATATATATATTTATATCAAAATACAATTAGAATGAAATAGTATATATATCTATGTATATATATATATATATATATAAATAATACGAAATATAAATATGTCTATATACAAAATTACATAAATAATTATATAAATAATCACGTAGACTTCAAATATATAAATATGCATATATATTTAAATTCTATGTGCGTATTTATGTAATATTTTTACATATTTCAATAATTTTATTAATTGCAATTTGAGGGACCTGCCTGCAACCCAGGCCGAAAGTCCAGAGAATTTAATTTGCTAGCACTGTATTTTACCCTGTAACTTTCTATGACACCCTAAAACCTTTACATGGGGGGTATAATTTTACTCGGGAGACTTTGCTGAACACAAATATTGGTGATTCAAAACAGTAAAACATATCACAGCGATGATATTGTCAGTGAAAGTGACTTTTTTCGCATTTTTCACACACAATGAGCACTTTTACTGATGATATAATTGTTGTGATACGTTTTCCTGTTTTGAAACACTAATATTTGTGTTTAGCAAAGTCTCCCGAGTATAACAGTACCCCCATGTACAGATTTTATAGCGTTTTTGAAAGTTACAGGGTCAAATATATGGGTCAAATATTTTTACATTGAAAATGGCCAGGTTGGTTACGTTGCCTTTGAGAGCATATGGTAGCCCAGGAATGAGAATTACCCCCATGATGGCATACCATTTGCAAACCATTTGCAAAAGAAGACAACCCAAGGTATTGCAAATCAGATATGTCCAGTCTTTTTTAGTAGCCACTTAGTCACAAACACTGGCCAAAATTAGCATTCAATTTAGTTTTTTACTTTTTTCACGCACAAACAAATATGAACACTAACTTTGGCCAGTGTTTGCGACTAGGTGGCTGCAAAAAAAAGACTGGACATACCCCATATTGAATACCCTGGGTTGACTACTTTAAAAAATACAAATGTACATGTGGGGTGTTATTCAGAGATTTATGACAGATAATAGTGTTACAATGTCACTATTGATACATTAGAAAAAAAATATGTTTTTAAACCGCAATATCCTACTTGTACCTATAGCCCTATAACTTGCAAAAAAAAGCATGTAAACACTGGGTATTTTAAAACTCAGGACAACATTTTTAATCTATTTAGCAGTTTTTTTCATTTGCTTTTGTAGATGAGTAAAATATTTTTCAAGTAAAAGTAAAAAAACATGTATTTTTTTAAATTTTTCATCATATTTTTTTTAAATTAAATTACATGAGATTATATAAATAATGGTATGTAAAGAAAGCCTTTTTTGTCCTGAAAAAAACCAATATATAATTTGTATAGGAACAGTAAAGGAGAGAGCGGAAAATTACAGCTAAACACAAACACCACAAAAGTGTAAAAAGAGGCCTGGTCGCAAATGTACAACATCGCAAAAACAGTCCAGTCCTTAAGGGGTTAAAGGCCATGAAATTGATCTGGAAATATATGTCTAAATTATTTGTGTTTAAAACAAATGGTACATGAAAATGTCAGGAACTTCCATGGGTGCTGTGATGGCACCTATGTATACCAATGGCATTTGAGATGACACATATTACATAGGCATGCAAAGAAAAAAATTAACTTCAGTTTTTTCACTTCAGAGATGATATCCTCCTCATCTGGAGGGATACAATTGAGAAGGTCAATACAGCAATTGAGAAAATCAATGGCTTAGAAACACCAATTCAATTAACAATACCAGCAAGTTAAGGAGCAGTAGATTTTCTTCATGTGAAAATTTCTAGAGATCAAAATAAATTGGCTAATACATTATATAGCGAACCGACTGGCAGAAATCCAATCTTACATGCATTCAGCTTCCACCCAAGACATTTAAAACCGTCTCTGCTATATTTGCAGTTCTTGCGAGTAATAAGAAATATCTCCAGCAAAGCCACAGCAGATGTTCAACTATGAGAGATGTGGACTAAGTTTGAACAAAGTGGTTACAATGAGACAACCTTGCAAAGAACTTTAGAATGACAATGTTATGAACAACCTATAGAAAGCAAGATTAAAGATAAGCAATTGGTGTTCCCTACCACCATTACAACTATTACATCTATTTTGGACAATATCATATGTAAAAATTGGAACACCGTGGCAAACGACAATACTTTACTGGAATAACTTTGCCATACTCCCATGTTCTGCTACAATAGAGGAAAGAACTAGGATTATAAAGATATTCTAATACACTCAGACCTAATCCACTTCTATCAGTCCCTACATTGGCTTCCTATAAAATATAGAGCTCAATTTTAAAATTCTGTTTTTTTGCTTTCAAATCGCTATTTAATGCTGCTCCTACTTATTTATCCTACCTTATACACAAGTATGTCCCGTCTAGGCCCTTACGATCTGCTGAAGACTTACGTCTATCTTCTGTCCGTACTCCCACCTCTAATGCTCGCCTTCAAGATTTCTCGAGGGCTGCACTGTTCCTGTGGAACTCGCTTCCCTCCTCCGTTAGATGCTCACCCAGTCTCCACTCCTTCAAAAAATCGTTAAAAACCCATGTAACAGAGCTCCGTCAAGTCTGCTTCCTTGTAGCTATCAGGGACCCTGAAACACTTCAGACCCAGACGCCGAGGCTTGACTGGGATCACTTAGGGCCTTTTCCACCCTGGACCAAACACCAGACGACACATGGTGAAGGTTAAACAGCAACTCTTTACTGAATACAGCACACATAGTTTAAGCCCCCAACAGCCTCATTTACATACAATAGGTTACATAGATTACTATAGTACAAGGAAGGGTGGGGTAAAACAATAGCAAGGGCTGATGGGAGATTGAGGAGGGACAGATCAGCTAGTTTAAACTAGTCTGGCAGTGTCCCTGGGACAACGCCCTGCTTGGGAAACAATAGGACAGAGAAAGGGGGAAGGGGAGATGCACAGACCAGCAATACATTCAACATTGTCAGGATCGGGGCAGGGATCCAACACGCAGAATACAAACAGGAGCTAGGTACGTATACCGGACCTTAGAATGGCCGGACTAACGTAAGGAGAAAGCAAAGAATGGTCAGAGACAAGCCGAGGTCGAGGGAACGAGAGAACAGGTAAGCGAGAGACGAGCCGAGGTCAAAGGACACGAGAGTTTAAGCAGGAACGAAAGTACAAGCCGAGTCAGAACCAAAAAGACAAACAGTAATAAGAGCACTGAGTGACCAGACAAGCTAGAACCACGACAGGGCAATGAACCATTACACACATCCCTATTTTATACCTTGGCTCTTTAATTGATGACTCCGCCCTTGCCGAGCCCTGATTCATTGTTCGGAACTGGATTGACAGGTCGGGACGTGATTGCCTTCATGACCTCGGCTCTTGAGCGCCGCGTCATAAAAGGAAGCGGGGATATCGCGGCCGGCGTGTAAACGGCTATGAGAGCTGTGAGGATTGGGTGAATCAGCCCCCTTGAGAGGACGGCCGTTTGAAAGTCTAACCTCCTCCGAGGTAGAGACTTCAGGTACCCTGACAGTACCCCCCTCTCAGAAACGCCCACCGGGCGGAAGGAACCGGGGAGAGACGGAAAACGAGCATGAAATGCCCTGAGGAGACGAGGGGCATGCACATCTTCACGGACCACCCAAGACCAGTCAACAAGATATTGCACCCTCCCCCGAGAAACCCGAGAATCGAGAATGGACTTGACTTCATACTCCTCCTGACCCTCAACCTGGACAGAACGGGGGGAGGACACAGCGGAGGAAAACCTGTTACAAACCAAAGGTTTCAATAAGGAAACATGAAAGGAGTTCGGGATGCGCAGGGCAGGCGGAAGAGCCAGACGATACGCAACCGGGTTTATACGAGACAGAACCCTGTAAGGACCTATGTAACGAGGAGCAAATTTCATGGAAGGAACCTTGAAGCGGATGTTTCTGGTACTCAGCCATACCCTATCACCCGGGGAAAACACCGGAGCCACCCGTCTGCGTTTGTCAGCGTGTCGTTTGGACACCGCGGAATTATGAAGAAGAATTTGTCGAGTCTGATCCCACAACTTCCTCAGATTGGCAACATGAACATCAACCGACGGTATCCTTTGGGAAGGGGAAACCGACGGAAGAACGGAAGGATGAAAGCCATAATTCATGAAAAAGGGGCTAGAACGAGTAGAATCGCAAACGAGATTGTTGTGCGCAAACTCCGCCCAAGGAATCAGACCGACCCAATCGTCCTGGTGTTCAGAAACAAAACAATGCAAAAATTGTTCAACCTTTTGGTTGGTGCGTTCGGCAGCTCCGTTGGACTGGGGATGATAGGCAGAAGAAAAATTCAATTTGATGCCAAATTGAGAACAGAAGGACCTCCAAAACCAGGAAACAAATTGGGGCCCTCTATCAGAAACAATTTCAGAAGGAATACCATGTAAACGAAAAATCTCCCTCGTGCAAATCTCAGCCAATTCGGGAGAAGAGGGCAATTTAGGCAGGGGTACAAAATGAGCCATTTTAGTAAACCTGTCAATCACCGTGAGGATAACAGTATGTTTTTTCGAAACAGGCAAATCGACAATGAAGTCCATAGCCAAACAAGACCATGGTTTCTCATGAATTTCTAGGGGGTGCAAAAGCCCACATGGAAGCGTATGAGGTTGTTTAGTCCTCATACAGACATCACATGCCCCGACGAAGTCCTTAACATCCTTACGTAACGAAGGCCTCCAGAAATCTTTAGAAATCAGAGAACACGACTTGCGTATGCCAGGGTGTCCGGCAAATTTACTGTTATGAAAACACTGCATCAGTTCCAGTTGGAGTTCAGGAGGAACGAAGTACCGATCCCCAGGAACAAGTCTGGGAGCCAGATGTTGTAATTTCTTGATCTCAGCAAGCAACGGGGAGTGAATCTTGATGCTCGTGTTGGCAACAATATTACACTTGGGAACTACAGAAGAAAAAACCATATCAGACATAGTAGAAGGTTCATGTTGGCGGGACAATGCATCAGCCTTAGAGTTCTTAGAACCAGGTCTATAAGTGAGCACGTAGTTGAAATGAGTAAGGAACAAAGACCAACGAGCCTGCCTGGCGGACAAGCGCTTGGCTTCCCCTATATATGACAAATTCTTGTGATCCGTCAAAATAGTAACCGGGTGTAAAGTCCCTTCCAACAAATGTCTCCACTCCTTTAAAGCCATAATGACCGCTAATAGTTCCCTGTCACCAATATCATATCTGCTTTCAGGCCCAGACAATTTCTTGGAAAAAAAACCACATGGGTGCAGCGGTTTATTCAAACCTAACCTTTGGGACAAGATAGCGCCTATACCTGTCTCTGAGGCGTCTACCTCGAGTAAAAAAGGCAAAGAGGTGTCAGGATGAACTAATATCGGTGCTGAGGCAAACTGTTCCTTGAGAGTTCTGAAAGCAACAAGCGCCTCAGAAGACCAGGACTTGGTATCAGCACCCTGTCTAGTCATATTGGTAATAGGAGCAATAATAGACGAGTACCCCTTAATGAAGCGCCTATAATAATTGGAGAATCCGATAAACCTCTGAATGGCCTTGAGTCCCTTGGGCAATGGCCAATCTAAGATTGATTGGAGTTTAACCGGGTCCATCCTAAACCCGTCTCCAGAAATAACGTAACCAAGAAAGTTTATCTGAGATTGGTCAAAGCTACACTTCTCCAATTTGCAGTACAAACCATGTTGTAGAAGCTTACGCAATACCCTTCTGACTTGTTTGTGGTGAGTCTCAAGCTCTCTAGAGTGTATTAGTATATCATCCAAATAAACTATAACACATTCATGTTGAAATTCCCTAAGAACCTCATTAATTAGGTCCTGGAATACTGCAGGAGCATTGCAAAGCCCGAAGGGCATTACTGTATACTCATAGTGGCCATACTGGGTATTGAAGGCCGTTTTCCATTCATCACCCTGCTGAATTCTCACCAAGTTATAAGCTCCCCTCAGATCTAACTTGGTAAAAATCTTGGAGCCTTTCAGACGATCAAATAGCTCAGTAATCAAGGGAATAGGATAAGAATTTCTGATCGTTATCTTATTCAAGCCCCGATAATCAATGCAAGGCCGTAGAGTGCCGTCTTTCTTATCTACAAAAAAGAAACCGGCCCCGGCTGGAGAAGAGGATCTCCTAATAAATCCCTTGTCTAGGTTCTCCCGTATGTATTCCTCTAAGACTAAGTTCTCCTTAGAGGATAGAGGATATACAGTAACCCTCGGAGGCATAGTACCAGGCAGGAGTCGAATCTTACAGTCAAAGGACCTGTGTGGGGGTAAAGTATCAGCCCTCTTTTTTTATCAAAGACTGCCTTCAAATCCAGGTACTGAGATGGTATCCGTAAATCTGTGGACTGGTTAGAGTTACTTGGTGCGTCAACTACGCAAACCGGCGAGATTTTCTGTAAACAACCTCTCTGGCAACCCTGACCCCAGGAGACTATCTCACCTTGTTCCCAATCAATAATAGGGTTATGCTTCTTAAGCCAGGGATACCCCAAGACTATGGGAACTGAAGAAGATGAGATAAGCATGAGAGATATTCCCTCCTCGTGTAGAATACCAATGGTTAACTTAACTGGTATAGTCTCACGAAAAATAACAGGGTCTGATAATGGTCTACCATCTATGGCCTCAACGGCCAAGGGTGTATCCCTTAGCTGAGATGGGATAGAGTGGTAAAAGGCTTGGTCAATAAAGCTTTCAGCTGCTCCGGAATCTATCAATGCCATAGCATTAAGTACTCCCTTTTCCCAAGCTAAAGAAACAGGTAACAGAAGCCTATGATCCTTGTAATCATATGTAGAGGACAAGATAGAAACACCCAAGACCTGTCCTCTTGAGAAACTTAGGTGCAAACGTTTCCCGGACGGTTAGGGCAATTTAGGCGTAGGTGACCTCTTACTCCACAATACATACACAAACCCTCCCTTCTCCTGTATTGTCTTTCACTTTCTGAGAGACGAGTGTTACCTATTTGCATAGGTTCTGGGAGAGCTAGAGTTGTAGATTCAGAATTCTGAAATGCGGGAGCTAGTCTTAAGGAAGGTCTATGAGTTCTATCTCGAGTGTTCTCCCTCTGTCTCATGCGTTCATCTATTCGAGAAAGAAATGAAATTAATTCTTCCAAATTTTCAGGAAGATCTCTAGTGGCAACCTCATCTAGGATCTCATCTGATAATCCGTTCAGAAATACGTCCATATAGGCCTGTTCATTCCACTTGACCTCTGCCGCCAAGGATCTGAACTCTAACGCATAATCCACAAGGGTTTGGCTATGCTGTCTAAGACGTAATAGTAGTCTAGCTGCACTGGCCTTTCTTCCTGGAGGGTCAAAAGTCCTCCTAAAAGTAGTGACAAATGCATTATAATTATAGACTACTGGATTATCATTTTCCCACAGAGGGTTAGCCCATCTAAGAGCTTTGTCAATGAGTAACGAGATTATGAATCCAACCTTCGCCCTGTCTGTAGGGTAGGCGCGGGGTTGTAATTCAAAATGAATCCCTATCTGGTTTAGGAAACCTCGACAGGTATCCGGAGAACCGCCATAGCGTAAAGGGGAAGTAACACGGGAAGAGGCTCCCACTGTGGCTACCTCTAGGCCTGTATTACTAAGAGAGATGGGTGGTGTACGCATCTCCTCTGATTGATTACTAGGATGGGATAGCAATGCTTGCAGCGCCAGAGCCATCTGGTCCATTCTATGGTCCATGGCTTCAAATCTCGAGTCAGGAGAACCAATCTGAGCGTTTGTACCTGCAGGATCCATGGCCCTGTCGTAATGTCAGGATCGGGGCAGGGATCCAACACGCAGAATACAAACAGGAGCTAGGTACGTATACCGGACCTTAGAATGGCAGGACTAACGTAAGGAGAAAGCAAAGAATGGTCAGAGACAAGCCGAGGTCGAGGGAACGAGAGAACAGGTAAGCGAGAGACGAGCCGAGGTCAAAGGACACGAGAGTTTAAGCAGGAACGAAAGTACAAGCCGAGTCAGAACCAAAAAGACAAACAGTAATAAGAGCACTGAGTGACCAGACAAGCTAGAACCATGACAGGGCAATGAACCATTACACACATCCCTATTTCATACCTTGGCTCTTTAATTGATGACTCCGCCCTTGCGAGCCCTGATTCGTTGTTTGGAACTGGATTGACAGGTCGGGACGTGATTGCCGTCATGACCTCGGCTCCTGAGCGCCGCGTCATAAAAGGAAGCAGGGCTATCGCGGCCGGCGTGTAAACGGCTATGAGAGCTGTGAGGATTGGGTGAATCAGCCCCCCTGAGAGGACGGCCGTTTGAAAGTCTAACCTCCTTCGAGGTAGAGACTTCAGGTACCCTGACAAACATACCCTGCACAAATAATAGGCACAATGTGACAAAACACAAAAGGAATTTGGGAGCCCTCCCATAGTGTCTGTCTTCCATCCCCAGTGATGGTGACTACCGTCACAACCCACTTCTTCATAAAAGTGTATCAATTAAACTGTTAATAGCTCCTGACTGATTCCTCTTCTGCAACTGTCACTAGTCTAATACCATCCTTACCTTTTGTGTCATTTTACCCCACTCCCTGTAGCATGTAAGCTCATTGAGCAGGGCCCTCAACCCCTCTGTTCCTGTGTGTCCAACTTGTCTGGTTACAACTACATGTTTGTTCGTCCACCCATTGTAAAGCGCTGCAGAATTTGATGGCGCTATATAAATATCATAATAATAATAATAATGAAAAAGTAACACCTGCAGCCATGTGGTTCATTTTAAGAGCTTACAACATTCTTATACAGGAAAAAAAGTTAATGATAAGACACAGAATAGCATGCACAATGCAATTTATGATACACAAAGTAACCTATGTGGTCTAGTGTGCATTTGGAAAACAGATCTCACCCTAAGAGACCAGGTTAGATGACATTGGTCCTCTATAAGAATGGCATATAGGGATTCTTTTTCAGACAAATAAGTGGCCAAACATTTTTTATAAAACGATCACCAGTTACCCACATTCAAATTTGTGGGAATATACCACATTCCACCTTTGAGAAGAGATGGTGACCATTCTAGAGCTCTTCTATGAAGAGAAGCCTTTTGGATCCACAAATTGTATACCATTGCCCATTATTCTTCACCCCTTAAGGACACAACTTCTGGAATAAAATGGAATCATGACGGAATATTTCCGTCATGTGTCCTTAAGGGGTTAAACAAAAAAAAAAGTTTTGCTCAGTTTCTTTAATGGGGCAGAAACAGAGTTACATACAATGCAAAATGTTATTATTTACTAACAGAATTTAAGTGACAAAAAGTTCACACTATGTGTCATGATCTTGTGCAGGTCAGATAGGAGACTTATGCCAGGGTTGACTTCAGGTACTTTATTAGTGTTTTTTAACATATTATGCAACTTGAGGGAAAACAGACTTTAGGCAATATGCTACAAAACAGGATACTTGCAAAATGATAAAGAGAGTCTATGATCTCCAGGTAGGGTTGAAACAAAGGCAGGTTGGTATCAACGGCAGGCTGGTTACAGAGGCAGGCTGGTAACAGTAGAAGGCTGATAACGGAGGCAGGTTTGTAACACAGGAATATATACAAACAAAATATGTGAACACAACCCCAGTGAAAACAGTGATAATATACAAAAAATGGAGCTTCCCTGTATAAGGTGAAGTTTCCTGGAAAAGATCCCCAAAGACTTCCTCTTGTCTTCAGCATACATACAAAATAGAGTAGGGGATTATCTGCTAAACACAGATAAAATGGAAAAACATAGCGTTTAACTGTGTGGGAGTAAATAAGGATGTATAATAAGCAATTGGCCACTCACAAATTTTCAGATGTAAAAAAGCCTTGAGTGTAATCTTTTTCCTCCAGATTTTCTGTGTTCATCCTCACACTCCCATCAGTAGTTTAGAGATATTTGCTCCAAAAGAGAAAATATATATAGAAAAATAAGGTGCAATTCCAGAGTGTAGTAAAAAAGATTTAATAACTTACATGTATGTTTAAAACAATCAGCATATCACCACTGGGCGTCCTACGCGTTTCGTCCTAAAATAGGACTTCCTCAGGGACTTGGTGCATCAATGACAGCAAAAAGACAAATATAAAACATTTCCCCCCCCCCCCCCCCGATTTCTTATATATCCCCTCCGGACATTCATCATTCAATTATTCTCGGCCGGTGTTCTTTCGCTATTCAGGCGGCACTTCCGGTTTTGACGGGATGTTGTCATCACGCACGTCTTCTGCGTTCCAGGCGTGCGTTCCACATACCCGGAAGTGGGTGGCGATCGGCAATTATGCAGTATTTTCTCGGAGGCATGGAAGCAAAATAAGAGCACATGAGGGGGAAAGGCATTAAAAAAACTCTGGATCGCTCTACAATGTATTACTCTTATTTCTCTTACTCTAAACCACTCAAAAGTGAATGTATCGATTATAATTGGGTATATATATATACTATATGAACCATGAACCATACATAAATCATATACATAAATCATATACGTACATGCATGATCCCAAAGTAAAAATATATACAATACAACAGGTATGTACAATAAAACAGATACATTCCAGATGGGGAAGGAGATCTATATTAAAGAACATGATACTTCATGTATATCAATTGTTTCGTTCCCCATCCTAAGAATGTGTACAGAACATATAAATCCGACTGACAACTTTTGTTGCCTTACTTTCCTTACAATATATAAGTGATTTAGGTGAGGTGGAAACCCTTATGTACCAAGTACTTCTCCCCTTTCATCTCACCCTCCACAATATTTCAATTTCTTCCATCAATAGAATTCTCTTTTCAGAAGTTCCCTTTGATTTATTTTTAGACTTTTTTGTACGTATATAAGCCCCCAATTTTTGATGGTAATATCGGTATTTATTTCTGTTTTGGTGGAAGGGGTTGTATTATATAAGAGTTTTCTGAAGGCCTTTCCCAATTGGTACCCCCATCCAAAATATGAAAAAAAATGCATATAAAATATATATACATGAAAAAAAATATAAAGTGGAAGGATGAAATAGAAAAGGAGAAGTGCAACTTTTATGAAAATATTTCATATGTAATCTCAGTTAATCCTCAAAAAAACTCCACAAATCAATATCTAGATTGAGACCCCAAGGTTGGAGTGTTTTTAATTTATTTATCCAGAATGTTTCTCTTTGCGAGAGTTTCTTGGTCAGGTCTCCTCCCCTCCAATAGGGATCTACACGCTCAATGCCCATAAAGGAAAAATTTTGCTCACCAGATTGGTTACAAGAATTACAATGCAGAGGTACTATATGTTTAATTGATTTTTTTCTTACATTGTTTTGATGTTCTAATATTCTTTCTTTGAGTTTTCTGCAAGTTCTTCCCACATATTGTTTCCCGCATGGGCATTGAAGCATGTACACTACGTTTTTAGTATTGCAGTTTATGTTAGATTTTACTTTAAATTTTTCTCCTGTTGTGAAGCTAGTGAATTCTCTCTTTTGTATGAATTTTTGATTTTTGCATGCTTTACAGGTATTGCAAGGATTAAAACCATTGATGTTCAATGGTCTACCTTTTCGTTCCATTTTTAATGCATAACTGGGTGCCAATATGTTTTTTAGATTTCTTGTTCGCCTAAAGATCATTGGTGTTTTCTTTGGTAATATTTTGCCTAATATGGGATCCCTACATAAAATGTTCCAATGTTTATTGAAAATCAGCTCAAATGGGTATCTATCTTTCATGTTTTTCACTGTTAGTGGGCTCAGTCTTATGGGGAGTATCTGGGTCTTACTAATGTTGTTTTATAGTATTATATGGTACCATAAGTAGACAGTGTGTTTAAAAGATGTGGGATAGAGTCTGTTGGGTTGGCAAGAAAGATCATTATATCGTCGGCAAAGAGAGCAATTTTCTTTTCTCCTGCCGAGGTGTTAAGACCAGGGAGTGCCGAGTCTAGTTTTATCTTCCATATCAGAGGTTCTAGACACAGGATGAAGATTAAGGGCGAGAGTGGACACCCTTGTCTTGTACTATTAGTAATTTGGGAGCTTCTGGAAGTAAAGCCAGAGTTAAAAACTTTAGCTGAGGGAGAAGCACCATTATGCTAGTTAAGAAGATTTTGTAAAAACCAAAGGCTGTTAGTGTAGCTTCCATATAGTCCCAGTTTAGGCGATCAAATGCCTTTTCCACATCTAATGCCATTAGTACACCACTCTGATCATGGACATTGGCCCAGTCCAGCAGGTCCATGCAGTATCTGGTATTGTCTCCTACTTGTTTCCCTGGTACGAATCCTGCTTGTTCTTCTGAAACTAGGTTGGTCAGGAGAGGTTTTAACCTGGCGTCAATTAGTTTAGCATACAATTTCACATCTGCATTAAGCAATGAAATTGGTCCTAGGTTGCTACAAATCGTTGGCGGTTTGTTTGGTTTAGGCAGTGTAATGATGTATGCTTCTAGCATTTATCGTGGGAAACTGCCAGATTGCTTGATTGCATTTAACAGTTCTGTAATGTGTCGGGTTAGTTGCTTTTCCATTTTTATGTCTTAGTAATTTGAGAGCCCATCGGGTCCCGTAGCTTTATGTTTGGGGAGAGAACGATTGGCCTGAGCCACTTCTCCTTCTGTGAACAATGCATCTAGGATTTCATTTTGTTGTCTTGTGGTTTGTGGGAGTGTAATTTGTGAGAGGTATTTTGATATCTCTGATATAACACCCATGTTTTAAAGACAGAGTGCAGATATTTCACCATCGTACTTGCAAATAGTGATTTATACAATATACCCTTTTATATTGTCATGAAGTGACTCCGGCATCACACATTTGTATTTGTTCTTTCAAAAAGGAATAATGAAATCCTTTCAATCTTTGAAGAAGGAATACACACTACCTAATACCTTAACCTTCTCCGATATAGAACTTTAATCCTATTTTAGAACCTTAGATCTGCAGCTATCCAATAAAAATGCCTCATAAGTAATGACAAAAATAGAAAAGATATGCATAGGTACATTGTTTAACCAAAAAGTGATGTCACAAGGTTGCAGGGAGTTGATCTCCACAGGAGAAGTGAAAGACCTGCTTTTGTTAATGCATGGGAAAGGGATATTGGGCAACCTACAGACCTGACCAAATAGAATCAAGCTTTTGTAGCATGCACAACTCACCTATAAGTGTGCAGGAAAGTGATGTATAAATGATACCTTGTGCTGGCAAGATTAGCACATATTGGGAAATCCATCTCTCTGAGATGTTGGAAATGTGGAGTAACACTTTGGCAATTTGACTTGGTCCAAGCATTTTAGCTAAATGTTATGCAACTGATAAAAAGTAAAATGGGGATATTACTAGCGCCAGCAGTGGAACTATGTTCTCTATTATTTTTACAACAGAACATACCCAAAGTATCGAAAATAATTATCTCCCATGTTTTAATAACCAGCATCATTGCTAGTTAGATTTTGGAAGACAATCACAGTACCCTCTGAGGAAGAGCTCATACACCAGTTAACTCTCATTGGGGGTATGAATGCATGATGGCATCCTAAACAGACCAAACAGAACATTAACTCCCATGACTCACAGCTACCAAGACAAGCTACAGCCTAAGAGAGGTAGCTCTTTTGGATAGTCTACCGAAGAATACCTGCACCAATAAAATTTTATTTAATCTTCTATTTCTTAGTTTCTCTTTTTACTTCTCTCCCCTGCAATATTACTGCTTAATTGTTAACTTTGTACCTTCCATGCTCAACCCTTGTTTTGATAATTTTTTATTTTGTTAGTATTGTGCTCATAGTCTTGTTAATTTATGCCCACTATTATTGTGCCGATAGTCATGTAAATTTTTGTTCACTATTTATGACCTACCCTGATATCTTTAATTCTCAAATACTTTATCCTCTGTTCTTTATTTTATTTTCCTCATTACCTGCCATTTCTCACCTCAATATTTGTGTCTTCCCCCCTCCCCCTCTTAATTTGCTGTTTTATCTAACCCAGATCCTTTCTTGCAGCCTGGGTCCCAAACAGAACATTAGCTCTCTGGACCCACAGCTACCAAGACCAGATACAGCCTTAAGCAGAGCATAGGTCCCAAACAGAACATTAGCTCCCTTCCCAATACCTTTAAATTCCTTCATTGTCCTGCTGTTGCCATCTCCCTAACTAACCTTACAGCTGATAGCTTTGCATGCTACTTTATCAACAAGATTGAACAGCTAAGGAAAGGATTCTCACCACCTTGTCTCTCTATTTCTCAACCACACCTGGATCATGCCTTTTCTACCCTTCAGACTTTCTCCCAGGCTACTGAGCAAGAGGTGGCTGCACTTCTCCTTTCCTTTCACAACACCACTTGCCCGCTTGATCCTGTCCCGTCTCACCTTATCAGAGCTCTCTCCTCTTGTCTTGTGCCTTCCTTAACACACATCTTCAACTGCTCTCTCTTCTGGCGTTGTCACTGCTGCCCTTAAACATGCTACTGTTGTGCCCATCTTAAAAAAAAACATCTCTTGACCCATTCTCCCCTTCTAACTATCTTCCCATATCCCTTCTCCCATTTTCCTCAAAGCTTCTGGAAAGACTGGTCTTTATCCATCTGACTTGTTTCCTCAATTTCAACTCTCTCCTTGACCCTCTTCAGTCTGGCTTCCGCCCCCTCCACTCTATTGAGACTGCTCTTATTAAAGTCACTAATGACCTAAGCTAAATGCAAAGGGCACTAATCCATACTAATTCTTCTTGACCTCTCTGCTGCCTTTGACACAATCACTCGATCTATGTGACACTGTCCTCACTTGGTTTTTCTTCCTATCTCTCCCAATGCTCATTCAGTGTCTCCTTTTCTAATGATACCTTCTTCCTTTGTCCTTTCTCTGTTGGAGTCCCCAAAGGCTTTCTACTTGGTCCCCTTCTATTTTCTCTTTTTACTGCCTCTCTTGGGAAACGTATTACCTCATATGGATTCTAATACCACCTGTACGCTGATGACACTCAGATATACCTCCCCTCACCGTACCTCTCCCCTGCCATCCTGCAACATGTCACTGCTTGCCTTTCTTCCATGTCTGACTGGATGTCCTCCTGCTCAATCTCTCTAAAACTTAACTCCTTGTCTTTCTTCCTCCTAATACTGATCCTTCTCCTTCATTCTCCCTTCAAGTTAGTGGTACCCACATCAGTCCATCCTTGCAAGTGTGCTGTCTTGGTGTTATACTTGATTCTGGCCTCACATTTGAGCCTTACAGCCAGTCTGTTACCAAATCCTGTAGTTTCTTCCATAAAAACATAGCCCGCATCTGCGCCTTTCTTACACTAGATGTTACTAAGGAGCTTGATCATGCTCTAGTATCTCTCACATGCATTATTGTAACTCTCTCCTAATAGGTCTTCCCACAAGTCATATTGTCCCACTACAGTCTGTAATGAATGTTGCAGCTTGACTGATTTTCCTCTCCTGTCGCTCCTCTCACACCTCTCCCCTCTGTCAGTCCTTGCATTGACTTCCTGTATCCCGTAGGAGTCAATTAAAGGTACTAATTTATACCTATAAAGCACTGACCAATTCTAGCCCCTATTATATCTCTTCACTGATCCGCACGTATGCCCCTTCTCGGCCTCTCCACTCTGCCAAGGCCTTCTCCTGTCCACTGCTTGCACTGGTACAGCCAAATCATGCTTGCACCTTTCCTTTGGAATAGCCTGCCTACGACCATCAAGCTATCCAATAGTCTTCAATCATTTAAAAAGTGCCTCAAAACCCATCTCTTTAGGTAAGCTTATGGCCTCCCAGAGTAACCACTACCTCACACACCTGTCCCTTGCTCTCGCCTAAAGAGCAGCACTCTATGCTCTCCTCCAGCTTTGCTTCACTCCATCTTGTTTGATTGCTACCTCCTGTCCTGTTGTCGTTTACACTCTACCTCCTATAGACTGTAAGCTCATTTGAACAGGGCCCTCTTCAACTTGTTCCTGTAAGTTTTTGTAATTGTTTCATTCATTGTTAAATCTCCCCCTTTGATAATATTGTAAAGCACTACAGAATATGTTGACCCTTTATAAATACCAGAAATAATAAAATAATAATAATAATAATGCAGTTAAGAGGTCATGGGACATATAGAGCATAATCGACAACGGAGCCTGAACGCCAAAGAGACCGGCAGCAAATGCTCACAGCTCCGAGCCTTACCCGGAGATATTAACGGCAGAACTAACTCCCTACAATCCCTCAAACGACAGAAAGTACCCGGAGCCCACATGGGACGAAAGTCCAAAAAAACGATACCAAACAAGCTCTCCCTGGGACTCACAATTGGGGAGATGTGGAGGCAAGCACGAGGCACCAGCGAGCACAACATGGCGGTGATACATGGAGGATGCTCGGACTTTTCCGAGGACCTCTCGGAGGAACTAGAGGAGGACTACCCGCAACCTCAGGTCCCACAACGGAGGGCAAAACATAGCGGGACTGGGGCAGATACCGACCCAGTTACCACGACAGTCCTAAAGGCGCTTTTAGCAGACCTCCGACAACACATCCACGCGGACGTCGCGGCATTGCGCGAGGACTTGAGAGGCCTGACATGCCGCATTGAAAAAGTGGAAGGAACTACCCAGACCAACTGCCTACAGCTGCAGGCCCAACAATATGACCGCCGCCTCGCGGCACATGAGGAATATCAGGCGGAGACTCAATTTGAAAGTCAGGGGGGTGCCTGAGAACATAATGGAAACAGACCTACCAAAGGTCGTGCGGCGCCTGATAACGACGTTAATACCTCCTACACAGGCAAAGCCAATCACCCTTGAACGCCTCTTCAGGGTCCCCAAGCCAGAGAATGCCCCGGCCAAAGCCACGAGGGATGTATCACCTTCCGTAACCACACTGATAAAGCTGCGGTCCTCGCTGTCCTGCGAGGGAAAACCCCTCTCCACTTTGAGTCAATGGTGCTCACCTTCTTTGCTGATCTGTCGGCTAGCACACTGGCATGGCGCAGGTCACTCCGACCGCTCACCTCCCTGCTGCAACATCACAAGGTGACCTACCGCTGGTGGCTCCCCCGCACACTCACTGTACAGCAAGGGGCGGACAAACACGACATTCAAGACATTCAAGAGGCCCCAGCCCTGCTACAGACCCTAGGCATAGCACAGGACACGCTGCCCGGCTCTGCCTCCCCAGCCCACACTTGGGACCCGGCGAGGACCGTACCGTTCTTCCCCCAGGGCTCCACACCAGACTCCTATGCTGCGGTCACCACATAGAGCATCAAACCCAGCACAGCCCGGTGAGTCCCTCACATGCCTAATCAGTTCCTCACACAAAAGGACCTGGAAAACTCATCCCACTGGCCACAGTGATTCTGGTCCAACTCACCTATACATAGCTAAAGGCTACACCTGAGCCCCACTGGGAACACCTGGGCATGGGCTACTCACTGTTTGTTATCTACCGTTTTGATAACCGAGAGGCGTACTAGGAGTACCCCCACTGTAGGCACACACCTACCCAAGTACACACCAGGACTGGTGCTCACTCATTGAAAGACAACCTCCCGCCCAGACAGGATTTGGCAGTACACACGCTGAACGGCTAGATACAGCAGGCGCAAGTGAACTTTTTTTTTTTACAACCAGGGATATCTATTGTACAGGTTACTAAAGCAGCCAGTGATATCCTACTAATTGTTGACACTGCCTACTCTGCGGACATATACACCTACAGACTGCAGAGGTCGCTACTTACGGCAAGGGGGCAAAATGTACCTTGATTTTACATATGTTGCACCCACTGTTATTTACCGTTACTTACCTTTCTTTCTTATTTACTTTTCTTTTTCATTTGCTCTACAACCCTTATAAATGCGGCTAATCACTAAGCCCGATGCCATTAACGGCTCACTAGGCCCAATATCCTATTAACACAGAGTATCTGTAACAAGCAACCCAAGATAGGCAAACCTTACCCGATACACAGCTTAGTTAGAGCTACACTCAGCGCCCATAGCAACTCTGTATCGCCCATAGTTACATAGTTACATAGTTACATAGTTAGATAGCTGAAAAGAGACTTGCGTCCATCAAGTTCAGCCTTCCTCACATTTGTTTTTTGCTGTTGATCCAAAAGGAAAAAAAAACCCAGTTTGAAGCACAATTTTGCAACAAGCTAGGACAAAAAATTCCTTCTTGACCCCAGAATGGCAGTCAGATTTATCCTTGAATCAAGCAGTTATTACCCTACATTGAAAGATTATATCCTTGAATATTCTGCCTTTGCAAGTATGCATCTAGCAGCTGTTTGAACATCTGTATGGACTCTGATAAAACCACTTCTTCAGGCAGAGAATTCCACATCCTGATTGTTCTTACAGTAAAAAAACCTTTCCTTTGCCTTAGACGAAATCTTCTTTCTTCCAGTCTAAACGCATGGCCTCGTGTCCTATGTAAAGTCCGGTTTGTAAATAGATTTCCACACAATGGTTTGTATTGGCCCCGAATATATTTGTATAATGTTATCATATCTCCTCTCAGGCGACCTTTTTATAAACTAAATAGGTTTAAATTTGTTAACCTTTCTTCATAGCTGATATGTTCCATTCCTTTTATTAATTTTGTAGCCCGCCTCTGCACTTTTTCTAGTGCCATGATATCCTTCTTTAGAACAGGTGCCCAAAATTGCACAGCATATTCAATATGTGGTCTTACCTGTGGTCTTCCCAGGGGACGTCAGCTCCCTCACACCGAGGAGATTGCACAGACTACCGCAGGGGGCACATTCACAGCCCCAACAAGGCACCTGTTGACCCCCAAAGGGACTAAGACTCACAGTTGTGTATAGTAACATATATCACACAGCTCCCTGTGGCCCAATTGAGCTCTCACGGACGTACACTGGAACATATAATTACTGATTTTGCTAAATATTCTGTTTTTCTGGTCTGCTTGCCCAGGGGAACAAGGGGGTGGGGGGGGTTAGGTCAGAGTTATTCAATTGTAAAAGATGAGTACACAGGCTACGATTGGCCAGGATTCAAACAACTAATGTACTTATAGCATATTTGCCATGTTTATAAGCTGCTGCTTAGCAGAGAGGCCCCAAGCGAAATATATGCTCCTGTACCCACACATATTGTTGGAGCACCATAAGGTCGGCCATATATTTGCCCTACACTATACCACAGCTAACGTCTGATCCTGCTTAATATTTCACTACTCACACAAGATCAGTCTAGACTTATGCCAATCTTATACCTTAGCTGGTTTAGTCTTGCGCAATGTTTTTAAGCTGCTGTACATAGGCCTCAAACGATACATATACACCGACACCCACAAATACTGCTGGAATACAATACTGTATACAGCACCTAAAGGCGTAAACCAACATGTAACCTAGCTACTTAAACACCTTTGCTCACACATGTATTGAACCGTACACTGCTTAAGGTTGTCTTTTCTGCTCACTAAATTATAAAAACGTACTGAGTTAACTTATGCTATGAAAATGTTTTACTAAGTTATCTATGAATGCGTCTGTTATTACTGTTGTGACTACACAGACACTGTTGATCACGTTTTGTTCTACATTTTGCTTTACTTTACGCAAATCAACAATTTGATGACAACGTAACCGTAGTGCTAAGCATGATATCCATTATCTAATAAAACTGTGCAATTTTTCTGCCACTGCATAACTACTGTAATCTTGCAATACGCTGTTGTGGCGTCCGTTGATTATCTGTAACCACCTGCACAACCAAAATAAAGAATTTATAAAAAAATAACTGTCTATATTGCATTGTTAGTGTTATACTGTTATAACTATAAAACCGAGTTGCACTTGATTATTGATATACCCAACCTTTGTGGAATTGTTCCTTGGAAATGCAAATTTCTAAATATTGTTATGGGCAAATGCAAATATTGTATTTCTCAAACTGTGTACTTTGTCTTTAAGATATATTGCAAACTGACAAGGTGTTAGAAATGGAAAATATTGCTTTTCATACATGTTTCTTTAAGCAATAACCTTTTATCTAATTTCACTGCATAATATGTTTATGCCATTTTGTCCTAGATGAAATACAATAACAATTATGCATAAACAAGCTTCAAGGCTATGCTACGACTCTTTAAGTACATAATATACTGCGGTAACTGTAAATAGATAAAGATGCTCAGACTTTAAGATGTCATCTTGTCCTAAGTCATGGAATTTCCCATGATGTGTGCACCCTTACGTTTTAGTTATGGCCTTTTATTTAAGGGAGGTCCCTAGAATGAACAAAAACAAAAGAAGTGTTACTTTTTCGTATATGAACTACAGTAAACCTAAAATGAAGACACCTAAGGTATAAATAGGTATACATTTAAATATTAGAGAACACAGAGAGGACAGATTTGGAGACAGAGACACTGTCATTCTATATTATAATGACTGAGAGATGTTGACATTTTCAAAAGGGTATCTTATTCTATTTAAAATTAAATTGCAAGCATATATTTAAATCTTATAAACCCTGCTATACATTATTTTAATGGATTTTATATGTGTATATATATTTTTTTTATTTAAAAAATATCTAAAAGACAAATCTTTATTGCTTCCAAGACAATCCTTATTTTATATTGTATTCTCAATTCTCAATAAATAGAGGATGTCTTGCTAACTATATAATATTATGGCTAAAGATATCTGTATGGTTAGCCCTGCTAAGTTCTATGCTTTAAGACGTTATAGTGGTAAATAAGGGAACCAGCTGCGGTTACAATATCACTGTTGTCTTGTGAGTTAACTCAATAAAAATTGTAAAATTAAAAAACAAAAAAACAAACTAAAATACATTTTTTTTGTTTGGAGTAACCCTTTAAGATTTTCAGAGGTATTTAAGGTGAAATAGTGAGCGTAGATTAAGAATTAGTTTCATGTTGTTGTTCATACTGCCAAACTAAGTTCAGATTTGTTAAGTCATGGTAATTAATGAGTTTGCTAGTGTACAAATCTAGATGTGTGCTGAAAAGAGTTGAATATAAAGAAATAAAACTATGCAATATAATTATATCATAGTAGGATTTTTATAGTCTACTTAGTCATTTGTATTGTATAGAATGAAATATATTACTTTAGTTAAACAGCATTTCAGTTTACATATGATGGTATAGTTATTTTTCTTTTCTTAATTACAGTTTAGCAGTAAAACCATTAGGAATTCAGTCGATATTTTTTTCCAGCTATATGCTCCTTCTAAATAGTTTTTGCTTAGTATACGATTTCTTATAATTGTACAGGAAAGCAGTAACCCAGCTGTAGTATGTTATTTATAGAATATTTGGGGCATATGAAAAAGAGCACATGGGGTCTTTAGTATCACGCCTTACTGGACCCAAGTGATCCATAAGCAATATAAAAACTAACTGCTTTTGTTATCCAGTCAATCACAGCACATGTTTAATTTCTAGACAATGCAGTACAGGCATAAAGGAATCATAAAGGAATCATTAACTGATAAAGAACTGCAATAAATGTCATACTATGCAGTGATATATCTATCTTTCTCTGAAGATATTTCAAGGTCACATATCTTTTTCTAACTCATGCAGCAAATCTGACCCATCCTCTTTGACAGGGTATTGTGTTGTTAACTGTGAATTAGAAAGATTGTTTTAGAGAACAGGTTAATATATTTCCTATTAGGCAAATGTGCCTGTAATAATAAAGTATTGTTACATGACATGTAATCTCTGATCTCAAAATAACTAACTAAAAAATATACCATATATTCACTGTTTACAATATTCAATGGCATTTCCATTGATCAAAGCAGAGCATGTTCAGTTTCAGATGACTGATTCTTGTGTTTCAACATTCACTATTGATAAAACATTAAGTCAATATAAGCTCAAAATAGCATCTTGGATGTAGTTTCTTTATTGTAAGATTACAAATGAATCACTCTGTGTGCTTATTGCTTCTTCTAGTTTTTGTCACTCCACAATAAATTATATCGTAACTCTTTACAACTCTCGAACTTTAGTAGCTGCATACCAATGGGCTGCATTTCAAATGTTTTCTTCCTGAGATAAATCTTCTCTACAAGAAAATTGAGACTAGAGAATTATTTAAATGAAAAATGTAAAAAAAAGTTGTAGGATGATTTAACATAAAAATAATAATATAGTAAGCATGCTAGTCATTAATATTATATCAATATGCTAGTATAAGAACTAACTGTAGTCTTATAGTGTAATTAAAATATCTAGACACATTTCACAGAACAATTTAATTAGAACAGAACATTATGTGGAAGATTTTAAATTATATATATATATATATATATATATATATATATATATATATCCAATAAAATAAGGATGCACACTAATGCACTCTTACATATCACTTCTTTCTTCTCACACCATACTTGATAGTTAGCCTATTTCAAATCCATCCCAGGCAACTCCAGTTCCTTTCTTTTCATAACATACAATCTTACCACAATCTGCAAATATTACAGCTATTGTGCCCAATACTGAGAGGATCTTTAGTACCCTCTATATTTCTTCTTGGCTTCAGATACATTTTTAGAGAAGAAACAACAAGGATGCAGACGTTGATCCTGATTAGTTCTTTGTGATAATATAGCACCAATACTGTTTTCTGAGGCATCTAACCCCCGTTATGAATGGTTTGGAAAGATCTGGATGAGTCAAGACAGGTGCCTTGAGTCTCTCAATAGTGGCTAAAGCTTCAAGGGTTCAATCAAGGGAGTTAGCAGCATTATTTGTCTTATTGGTTAAAGGTGTTATGATGCAAGAGAAATTGTGTATGAATTTCCTCTAATAGTTTGAAAACCCAATAAAGCGTTGTATGGCTTTTAGACCCTGTGGGAGAGGCCAAGTTAGAATAGCCTTCAGTTTTGAAGTGTCTATAGTAAACCTATTTTGGAAATGATATAGCCCAGAAACTGAACACTAGAGAGGTGAAATTAACATTTCTCCAATTTACAAAACAATCCATTCTCTAATAACTTGGTTAATTACAGTCAGACATGTTTATAATGTTTATCAAGATCAGGCGAATGTACAAAAATGTCATCAAGATATACAGCAAGGCATATGGGTAACAAGTCTCTCACAACATCATTGATGAGATCCTGGAAGATAGAATTGCACAAACCAAACGGCATAACCATATACGTATAATTCCCACTACGGGTATTAAAAGCCATCTTGCACTCGTCTACTTCCCTGATCTTAACCAAATTATAAGCACCCCGGAGGACCAATTTTGTAAATACTTTGGAAACTTTAGACGGTCAAACAATTCAGTAATCGAGGGGATAGGATAAACATTATGAACTGTACTATGATTCAGTCCACTATAATTGAAGGCCGTAAGTCATCTTCTTTTTTTAGATACAAAAAATAACCCTGCACCAGTAGGTAAAGATGACCTTCTAAAGATTATCTGCAATTCGGCACGTCTGCAAATCCGACATTCGGAAGCATCCGAATGTCCGAATTGCCAAAATTCATCCTAATTTAAATTCGGACTGAAACAAATTGCACATGTCTACTAAAATATACAAGAGATTTAGTCGACTAAAACTAGACTAAAACTAAAACAATACAGATGACTAAAATATGACTAAAACAAAATAGAAATGTGATGCCAAAATTAACACTGATGCACATATATACATATACACACGGACACATTCATACACATACTTTTTTAAAATGTATTTATTTACATTTTTGACGTAAGGTCCACCCAGCCTCCATTTTCTTACTTTGAAAGGGAGCTAAAGAGGAACCAGATATTTGCCAGTGGGGAGCTGCTGGGATCTATCTGCACTGATTGTCCAGCGGCCAGTGCATCCTGCAGCTCTGTACTGATGCCAGAGTTGGGGTGTGGGGTGATGTCACATTCCAGCTACCAGCATACGTACAGAGCATGAGTAGGAGCTGAGCAATCAGTACAGAGAACACTCAGTTGCTCTTATGGTGTGCACTTAGCAGCCAGTTAAAACAGACACAGAGCACACACCTGCTGTGTTGCACACCTGTAAGATAAAGGTGGCTGCTCTGAGAAGAGAGGGTGTTCTGTGCACCACTCTGACTGCTCTGCTGCCCCCTTGTTAGCATGCCGCTAGCCTTTTCTTACTTATGTGAAAAAAAATCTATAAACGGCATATAGTTCTAGGACTTTTCTTAGAGGGGTAACCTGGAACACATTCTTATATCTTAAAGGGTAGATACATTGTGTGTGTGTGTGTGTGTGTGTATGTGTGTGTGTATATATATATATACATACATATATATATACATATATATACATAAAATACCCCTCTATAATTGGAGTATTACATACATTCCATCAGATGTCAATGTGTACTCAGAGAAGTGCATGCTTTTGGAAGGAGATCTCCTCCTTAGCGAGGCAATAGTGTGCCATGGAGGTAAGTGATTAGAAAAGCTTTAAAAAACATATAGGTGGGGAAATATATTATGGGAGTAGGAGATCGAATTTGAAACAAGGGTGTTGAAAAAAATAATTTATCCATGCATGCCAACAGTGGTGTACCATCATGTTAAGTGGAGTAAGAAAGGCAAGAAAGCAAAACTGAATAAATATGGAATGGTAAGATCAAGGAGTCATGAAGATAGTTGAATTGATTAAGCTAGTCACAATAATGCAGCCTTGTCTGTTTTTCAAAGCAAGTCAAGTTAGAAGAGGTGAGCATAAAGATACTTGAGGTGAGCATAAGGATCCTTGTTCTCAAAATCACTTGTCAAAACCTGACATAATATTCTTACTGCCCACTATATGACATTTTGTTCAATTGTGAGATTATATTGCTTGTGAATTCCCTTTTTTGCCATGATTAAATTACTACACTTTATTATGAATTCTCTAAACACAAATTTCCACTCTGCCTGCAAAAAATATGAGGAAGCAAATACATCACCACTGTGAAAAACATACTAAAAATCTCTTCCAACATCAACAATGAAGGTTTCTACTCTCATTTTTTCAATAAATGCTTTTGATGATTTTCCATTTCTTCATACTTTGCTGCGAAAAAGTATAAATCAACTCATTTAACATCAAACAATGGACGCTTACCGTTACAAGCATACAAAGATTGACATACTGTTAGAAATACTTAAAAGTCTTAAAAGATAATGCTAAAATTAATGACATTTAGTGTGATGATAACTCATAATATATACTATTTCTCTCTGTAGGCACTCATTGCTAGGCTGAGAGTGTCAAGTAATGTTTTCAGCTTATCACCAGCTTTCCAGCTACCTCATTCTCATACTGCACTGCAGAAAGGAATGTCATTAAGGAGGCAGACATGCTAGGAACCCTAAAGGTATGTAGGCCTCCAGACACTAATACTCATATAATAATGAAAATATCTTTATGTTTTTATTGCGGTGAGAGTATTCCTTTTAATAAAACCTGAAAAAAGACTGAAAACTATTTTCTTTTTCCTATCTTAAAGTTACTTACAAATCTTTTCAAACTGTCTGGACAGCATGAGAATTAATATCAACAATATATGTTAGCCTATGCTGGAAATGTAACTCTCAATGCCATTTGATATAGATATCCTTATAAAAATCAATATAAAATGTTTGCAAAATAAACATGTCCATATTAGTCCTTCATTTGTACATCAAATAGAAAGCCACTCCCTTTACCTAAGGATTGAGAAAATATCATGACTGGTGTAGGAGTTTTGTCAGCTTGGGGCAAGTAGAATAATGTCTTGATGCTAGATAACATACCCTGTATGAGTATTTTCAAAAGTATGCAAAGATAACAAAGAGGTTTGACATTTACAGAAATTATATTCACCAGTTATAGTGTCCTGTTTATAATTACAAGTCAGTAAATATGATGGACATGTGATATTCATGTTCTGACTCTTTGTGTAAAACATCTAGGTAACAATGGTCTAAACCATTGTTTGCATTAATTCCCCACTGTATAAAATGTGATTTGCCGAAATGCCTTTTACAAATAAGCTATTATGCAAATTTCAGACAGTATTTCACCATGCTAAAAAAGCAACTGTTTTACAGCTAGGTTCACTATTGCTAAACATGCCTCAAGCAGCTTATTGAACTTAAAGTTCAAATAGGGATTTTAAAATGGCTGGTAATATGAAATTGGTATGACATTCAATACAGCTTACGGCAATATGCGGAAATGTTCCTGCACTTTATACATTTGATGCTAGGGGAATATTAAAAAGAAAAAAAAACAAAAAAACTCTACTGATCTTATTTGCCCTAGCTAGCATGTAACCAACTGATCAGATCTTGTATTACACTAAACAAAATTGTGTTCTAGTAAAAATGAATTCAATCAATAATTAAAGTCTAAAGTGTTATGTGCGTCCCAGCATATTATGAGCACTGTCTATAGGCTCCCTCATAGTAGTATGTTAGTTAGTTAGTTAGTTAGTTAGAATTAAGACAATATTAAAAAAGTATACACACGTTTATTACATTTCACTGTATCCAAATATCCAAACATTACAAAGTGAAACCTAAACCTATTAAATATATATATATATATATATATATATATATATATATATATATATATATATATATATAATAATAAAAATAATAATTATTATTATGTGTATGTTTATAACTTTATCAATACATTCCTACAGAAAATATTTTCTCACACTCTTTCTTTCCTCATTCTTGGGTCCTCTACAAGACACATGAGAGTCTGAAATGTTCCGCAGACAGGGAAATCCAAAAAAGAAACAGCCTCTAATGGGCCTAATTACCATCTTATCGACAGAATCTTATCAATAGAGTGCAGTAAAACAGTCATACCTCCCAAGTGTCTAGTACTTGGTGGAGTTGGTGCCGGAAGAAAAAGCACAGGATGCATATATAAGAATACACATACCCTATGCTAATGTCTCACTTTCATTTCTCAACCAAATCCATACCCTCAACATTGGCATCCTGCTATGCAGGGTAAAATGAAGTAGGCCAGCAATGCAAATATGTCACTAGCACTGCCTAAAGATGCAGACCCATGTGGAAAGGGGGCATGTCTGACAAAAGAATTGGAAGGTCAGTCTTGTATGAACGTACACCAGGCTGACTGTCAATCACACATGCCTGCCAACTAAGGGCAGTCTATGCAAACTACGCAGTTTCAGCACCTTGAGCTTGCCATGAACACGTCTAATGATGCTCTTGCTCTACACTTCCTGGATACAGTTCCCTGGTGTCCCCCAACACACACTTGTCCTCTGCTCTCTGTTCTCTTCTTATTAGCAAGCAGTAGATTCTAGTAAGGAGTCTGGGACAGAGAAAATGGTGGATGTAGTGAGTGTAGCAAAAAGGGAATTATTCATACTGTAAATAGACTGAAGTAGCAAGAGCATTTGCGCAGAGGGAAAAGTAAGCTTTTTGATATCTATTTTATTTAGCCCCCACCTGCCGTTAATGGGTGGGTGCTGGGGGGTGAACAATAGGTCCCCTCCCCGTTGTATTTTTGGGTACCCACTTGCTGCGCATGGGTTGGGGCTAAGGGTAGAGAATAGGTTCCCCCCCTTTTGTAACTTAAGGGCCCCCACCCAGTGTGCATAGATGTGGGCTGGGAGAGTGGACAATAGGTTCTACCCTGGGAATGAAAAGCAGCCCTGGAAAAAATTCTATACCAACCACATAATGCATCGCGCCAGCATAGTGTGCAGATATGAAAACAGGAAAAAAAAAAACTGAAAACTGAAAACTATCACTCAAACGTGAAAGAAAGCAGTCACAAGGCTTCAAAATAAACAAAAGAGTGGATGTATTGTAAGCAGATGAGCATTTGCATATAATCAATATTTCAGTCCATTTTATTGATATATTAAGAAAAGTTTGGTCATTTGGACTAAAATTCTGAATGTATGCTATTGCACAGCAGTAAAAAAAAATCTTTCCAAGTATTAAGAGTGTACTCTTCACTTTGGCTTGCAACGGGATGCATTTCAGTTAATGCCAATTCAATTCCATAGGAAAGCATTGGGGGCTATTGCACATGTGTGGCAAAATTCTGCGCTTCACCACACTAATCAGCATCTCCTCATAGAGATGCATTGTATCAAGGGATCAGAGCCTCTATGCTGAGTGTGCAGCACTGGACTAGGAAGCATCTCTAGTGGCCATCTGAGTGACTGTCACTAGAGATGTGCCTAGGCAGCAATGTAGACACTGCCTTTTTTCTGAAAAGGTAGCATTTATAGTCCTCAGCCTACAGGGACAGGCTATAGACACCAGAACCACTACATTAAACTGTAATAGTTCTGGTGACTATAGTGTCCCTTTAATACAAAGTCTTTCTCTCCCCGGTCGACTCTAGTTACAGGGAGTTACAGGGAGAGCAGGAGACACAAGTGAAGATGCATTTTGTTTGTGTCTTTCTCCCCAAGCCCCTTTGATGTGTCTCTTAGCCCCAGCCCCATTGTCTCTTTCTCCATTTCCCCAGCCCTTCTGTGAGTGTCTTTCTCAGGTCCCAGCACCTCTTGTATCTTTCCCCACAGCACCTCTGTGTGTTTCATTCTTCCCTTTCCCAGCCCCTCTGTGTATATCTTGTTCATCTTTATTAGCTCATCTGTGTGTGTCTCCTGTTCCCCTTTCCCAATCCCTCTCTTTCTCCCCACACACCTCTGGGTCTCTTTTTACTCACCAGCCCCTCCATGTGTCTCATTAACCCACAGCCCTCCATGTGTCTCATTCCACCCTCTCCAGTCTTCCATGTGTCTCAGTAGCTCCCATATGTGTCCTATTAGCCAGAAGCCCTCCATGTGTCCTATAAGTCCTCCCTTCATCCAGCCCCCTCCAGCCCTCCATGTGTCCCAATGTCACTAGACCCCATCCCAGCTCTCCGTGTGTTTCTATGCCCCCTCTCAGCCCTCTATGAGTCCCTACCCCCCTCCCAGCCATGTATGTGTCTCATTAGCCCTTCCATATGTCTTAGTAGCACCCCCATGTGTCCCATGAGCCCCTCTGTGTGTCCCATATGCCCAGGAGTAGTGGGAGTCTGATCACAGGACTTAATTTTGTGTATTTGTATTTGCTTTTCTATCACACAGCCATGTTACATTGCTGCTGGATTTGATGGTGGGACAGCTAAGTTGGCAGATTGCAAAATCTCACGTCTATTGTGTATTCTTTTTTACGGAAACTGCAAATGAGGAAATCATATCCTTCATGGAGTGTCTAGTTGGGATCTCATAAGCCAGAATTACTCTGCTTTTCTTGCTGTAGCTATGTATGCAATGTTTCTGCATTTTAACTCTGCCATAACTCTTTGTCTAGGAACTGATAGAACTGAGGCTTGCTGAATCTCTTTTCTTGCCAGTGGACTGACTCTAGTCTCAGAGTACTGGGCAGAGAAAAGTCATTACCTTCAGTGGATCGTTTGACATGCTAAGGAACGTAAATTGGGACATTTAGTAAGTAGCGATTACTCCTTAATTTTACATAGAAACATAGAAACATAGAATGTGACGGCAGATAAGAACCATTCGGCCCATCTAGTCTGCCCAATTTTCTAAATGCTTTCATTAGTCTCTGGCCTTATCTTATAGTTAGGATAGCCTTATGCCTATCCCAAGCATGTTTAAACTCCTTTACTGTGTTAACCTCTACCACTTCAGCTGGAAGGCTATTCCATGCATCCACTACCCTCTCAGTAAAGTAATACTTCCTGATATTATTTTTAAACCTTTGTCCCTCTAATTTAAGACTATGTCCTCTTGTTGTGGTAGTTTTTCTTCTTTTAAATATAGTTCCCTCCTTTACTGTGTTGATTCCCTTTATGTATTTAAATGTTTCTATCATATCCCCCCTGTCTCGTCTTTCCTCCAAGCTATACATGTTAAGATCCTTTAAACTTTCCTGGTAAGTTTTATCTTGCAATTTTACTTAATATAGTGAGAACTGGCTGGCTAACTAGTACCAAGTTAAATTACTAGTTGGTGACAAGTGAGGCCCTACTAGTTTCCAAAAGGCGTGAGAGGAGCTATCTATGAGTATGGGCCTAGGAGCTTTGTGGCCACAAATGCTGTGGCAGGGTGTTGGCCTTTTATTATCAATTACCAGATTTCAAGACAGATTGGGTGTAACTGGTGAGGCCCTGACAATACCAATTAGGTTGCTATGGGGTGGGACGATGGGCAAAGGTATCTCCAAGTTTTAGGAAGGGAGTTGGCCTCGTGGTACCACTGAACTAAGGAAAAGAAGAGTAAGAAACACTTTCTATTGGGGCCCTACTGATAAGTACTTAAATCAGCTCACCTACTTAAATTAATATGTAGAGAGACAAATTAATTTAAGTCAAGATACATGAAAGAGATTGATAGGAAGCACATACTTTGTCAGGAATACCTAAATGATACATATAATAATGTAATTTAGAGATATATTTTTAATATTTTTTAATATAGAGAGAATTTACTGGACCCATACACCACTATAATTTTATTACAGAGTCCCTATCTACATTCCTATGCTTATGCAAATACATTAGATTGAAAACCATTTTTGGGAGAGTAGAGAATATTAATAAAATGAGTTTAGTTTTAATTAAAGGAAAATAAATAGCAACCTACCCCTAGATAACTGCAACTGGGATACAGTGAACCTATGTCAATTTCGGGAGTAATATTATTCACACTGGTCCCAATTTCTTATTGATAATCAAGGGAAAATGATTTGGTCCTGACAAAATCAGCAATACTTTAGGAGGATACAAACATTTAGACATCATGCAATATCCAAATACATATTTGATTGTATAGGAAAGAAACGTGTAAGCCATCGCCCTTGAAATGAACATAGATAATGCATGACATCGAATTTCGGGATAAACATATACTTTCAACTTATCATAAACGTAACAGCAACAAAGCCAGTGTGTAAATTCCCATTTTTTGTAAAACTTAGTAAGCAATATACAAATTTACCTACCGTATGACTTTATTTAACATAACGTTATTGACAGAAAGTGAAACTTGGTAAGACAGATTAATTCCAACTTTAAGGTACAATAAATTATAAATATGTATAGCCTCAATAACGCTGATATAATTGTGTCCAACAGGCTAAAATAACTTGTTAGTTGTCATACCACATAGACCAAATGTGGCCTTAATAAAACCAGAAGACAGACATATAAGTAGTACTAAAGACCGGCAAGGGGTGAATAACTTTGTGTAATCATAATATGGCCAAATGAACATTGTGAATATAGATATTACATTGATAGAAATGAGGAACGAATGCAGTTTAGTGAAACGCACATGTATAACTAAGTGGCTGAACGAGGGCCAAATGCCCCTGCAGCAAAGGGGACTGAATACTTGGCTGAACAAGGGGCGAATGCCTGCAATGAAGAGGCCGAACAAGTGCCTAATGCTTGTAATGGTGTGGCTGAGTGAGGGCCAAATGAGTGTAACTAACATTTTGCTGCAATATACTTGATTGACTCTGGTGATGCTGCAGCTGGGATGAAGGCAGTTGGTCCACAAATGTGGCTGCTCTGATTTCTGGGCTGAACACAGCTGCTTTGAATGTTGTTCCTTGACCGAATGCGGCTAGGCCTATCATGAAGGGTCCAGATTAAATAGGACAGATAACCTCTCCCACAACTACAGGCTGCCACTATTTATACACAGTTGTAATAAAAAATTGTTGCACAGTCTGCACCTTTGCCTGATGTGGTAGGGCCTCACTTCTATTAATCCTGTGCTGCTAGGATTAGTGCCTTAATGCTGTCTTTCAATTCCGTCTTTCCAACCACTGGTAGGATATGACAAACTCCCTTTCCTACGTGAGTTTGCCACAAGCTCCTGGAGGAGCCTGCTTGCCAGCCTCCTGGCCTTGCAGGGAAACCTGTAAACAACTATTTTACTGGCTTGGTTCATGTGATTCCCCTATGATCAGCTGCATGAGCTATGGACCACCCGGGAGCTTGTTAAGCCTAATAGATACATTGTAACGATCATAACCACAGTGTTCTAATTGTTTGTCTGGGTGGCTGCAATTCGTATGAATGACCACGAGGTGGTGGCCATCTTGTTCGCATGAACACAGACAGTGGTGTTTGGTCTTCAAGTTCATGGAACTATTTTCGTACACTGAAACTCTCGAACACCGCTAGACTTCTATGATCACCCGTGTTCAGTTTTATATAACTTAGAAGAACACTATTCAGTGGCATTGTTTGTCTGGATGAAGGGAAGAAGCTCCACGGTATGGCAATGGATTCTGTTTGGTAGTTTTTTCTCTTTTAAAACTACAGACCTTGACCGACCGCTACCACTTTCCCCCTGGAACTGTTTTGGGCATAGGACCATGTGTGCGGTCGGTCAAATTATGACTTCCAGAAAAATCTCAAACCCCTCAACCGATCTGGGTGATTTTTGTATATTTTGGTCACCCAGATCGGGGGTATCAGGGGATGTAACTTTTGTGGGGGTTTTATGTGTTTTAAAGGTATTTTGGGGGTTTTGTAATATTTTTTTTCTATGCCTGGAGATTTATTTATATATTTATTTATTTATAAAATATTTTACCAGGAAAGATACATTGAGATTTCTCTTGTTTTCAAGTATGTCCTGAGTCTACAAAATACTGCACAATAAAATACAAAAACAATATTAATATACAATATATACAAAATTTAACATAGAACAGGAAGGAAATATGTAATCAAGCATGCCATGTGCATTCTGTTTTGAGGTATGTAGAGAGATATCTATTAAAAGGACTTAAGGCTTGGGGAAGATTTGAAAGGGTGCGGGAGGTGGTTCCATAATTGCAGTGTGTAACGGATCGCCTGGCACCCCGACTGGGTACCTCCGTTAAAGGATGCTCCTAGCGTTTCCTGAGGACTCCAAGCACTCTGGCAGACACCACAATCACCGTATCAGAGAAGCATATGAATCCTCTCAAGCCTCTGAATGCTGTAGACAGTTGAATAGGAACCATACGAATAGGCTTACACTCCTAGCAGTCAACTGGAACAGCATGCAATAAATCCTTCCCCCAATAATGAGACGACACTTCACTTTGAGGGTAAAACAGGAACTCTCGACTGGCTCATCCAGCCTGGCTTTTATTTCCATCTCACACATACAGGCCACACCCAGGGGGAGGCATAAAATATACAATCCGAGATATGGTACAACCCACACATCCCCTCCCCTTAGCCTGAGAGATAATCCACTTATTATACAGTTTAAAACATAACTTTTACACAATATCTGTAACTTCAAAACCATACATCACATTCACATACAAATCACATATTCAGACTCAGCATACTTTAAACATAAACACTTCCTTCAGGCAAATCCCTCCAGTGGATCAAAAGTTACACGGAAGTCCTTTTATGACCGACCGCAAGCACATTTTCTTGCCCAAAACAGTTCCATAGATTTGGGCTGTGCGGTCGGTCAATTCCTGGCATAAAAACGGCTAAGTCCCATTCGAAGTGTGCCTGTGCTTCGACTTTGGTCGAAGTGTCGAAGTGGAGTTGATGTTAAGGGTCGGCGGTGTTCGAAGTTAAAATGGCCGCCACCACGTGGTCCTTTGTCCGATACCGGCCACTTCGACGACTTCGACAACTTCGGTAACTTCGGTAACTTCGACAGCTTCGACAGCTTCGACTGTGTCCGAAGTGCCATATACAAAAGTACCAATCTGTCCCCAAAGTATTTAAAGGGCTAGGGACAGTATTATACAATCCACATGCCCAAAAGTAGTTATTAAAGGGTCAGTACATTATGGTAGCAGTCCATAAGCCCCAATTCAGTCCCTTAAAGGGCAATATCTCTCAGGGACCATAATCACTGGGCAGGAGGCTAGCAACCAGGCTTCTCCAGTTCTCAGTGGCGAGGTTGGTTCCGCCACACAGTGCTCTGTAGGAAAAGGAGGATCGGGCTGCTTTCTTTTTGTATTGAGGTAGACTAAATAAAGTTCTGGTACTGGATCGGAGGTTATAGGAGGTAGGAACAGCCATGGAGAGCATTCTGCTCAGGTAGGGTGGGAGCTTCCCAGAAAGTCTCTTAAACACAAGGCTGGAAAGATAAAGGGTGCGTCTAGATTCCAGCAACAGACAGTTTAGTTATTTTAGCATGTCACAATGGTGGGTCCTGTAATTACATTGTAGCACAAATTGGCAGAATGAGTTACACAATGTATTAATTTTATTAAGGTGAGTTTGCGGTGCAGGTGCATCCCCATAATCAATGATTGGCATCAGCATTTGCTGTACAATCTTTTCCTTTACTGTAGGGCTTAGGCAGGATTGGTTGCTGTAATCGTGTACTGTAATTGTGTAACTTATGTAATTTAGGTACTGTTCCAAAGATCATTGTGACAGTTTTGTCGGTGTTTAGGAAGAGTTTGTTTTTTGGGATCCAATTTTCTACCTCTGTAAACTGGTCTTGGAGCACAGCCTTAAGCTGCACAGATTTGCTTGCATAGATTACTGTGCGTACATGTGTACGTTTGAGGATTTGCAGACATTAGGCAGATCATTTATAAATATTGTGAATAGTAGGAGGCCGAGAATGGAACCTTGGAACACCACATGTGACTGGGAGAGGGAGGGAGTCGTTGTCAGAAATGGACACATATTGTGAGCGATCTGATACATATGATTGAAATCAGGTTAGCGGTCAATCACCATTACCAGATTTTTTTTTATTTTGTGCAGTAGAATGTCGTGGTCTACTGTGTCAAAGGCATTGCAAAATCAAGAAAAATAGCTCCAGTTAGGTCTCCTTGTTCCATGCCAGTTTGGATGTCATTGCAAACTTTTAAGAGGGGGTTAGATAGTTACATTTTTGGTAATACTCACATAGTTGCGTATGGACGCATTTTTCTAAGATTTTTGACAATACTGGGAGCAATGATATAAGGTGATAGTTAGAAACCAAAGTAGTGTCACCACTTTTATGGACTACTTTTGCAGTCTTTCAAAGATTGGGTATTTATCCAGACACCAAGGATTCGTTAATTAGGGTTGTGACAGGTTTAGTAATTGCTGGCGCACTGAGCTTCAACAGCATTGCTGGGATTTGATCAGGTCCAGACTGATTTTTCATTTCTAGATTATTAAGGTGTTTCTTAATGACAGTAATGGGTACAGGTCTAAAATTGAACTTGTCTATATTGGGTCTTCGCAAATTTAGTGGGGCGTGATCCACATTTGTAGTTTCAGGATGTGTGTAATTTATTAGCTTAGCAAACAGGGTAGTGGAGCATCCGACAAAATTATTGTTAAAGGCATTTTCTATATCTAAGGGAAGTTGCAGGGTTTGGTTATCCAATTTGACAGTGGAGGGTTGGGGGTGGATTGGGGAAGTTTGTAATTTATTACAAAAAGTTTCTAGGGTTTGATATGTTATTGTTCAGATTTTCACAGAAATATTGGTCCTTGTCCAATTTTGTATGTTTTGTGCATATATTTCACCATTGTCTATATGCACAGTGATCATTCATAGAGCCAGTAGGCTTGAACTTTGACCACAATGAATCCCGTAACTGGTACATTTGGATGAGGTCAGCTGTGATCCAATTCATATGTGCCCCTTTTAATCTCACCTTACCCAGCAGGGCATGCAAATTCCAAACTTGTAGGAGTTCAGACTGAAAGAATTCAACTGCACAGTCTAGATCTAGATCTGGGATAAAGTTTAATCTGTGCCATGGGAGGTTAATGATGTCATTTAGAAAGGATTCAAGATTACATTTTTTTTAAGGACCTGGTGAGGATTTAGTAGCCTTTATTTTGCACACGCAGTACACTAAGCAGTGATCACTGACACTGTTTAGAAGAACACCTGCCTCCTGGATTCTATCAGGAGAAGTGGAGAGAATCCAATCAAGCAGGATATGGTTATGGCTCTTAATGTTTATGTGAGTTAGGGAGGAGATTAAATGTATGCTGCAATCTATTATGAACGTGGCAGCAAAGCTCATTTTACTGTCCGCCCGCACCTCCCACGCCACCCCCCTCTGTCAATCCCTCCAGTTAGATATAGGGCTCAATTTAAGAATCTGGTGCTTGCTTACAAGACCCTACATAATGCTGCTCCAACCTACCTATCCTCCCTAATACACAAGTATGTCCTGTCGAGGCCCTTGCCCTCTGCCGAAGACTTGTGTCTATCCTCTGCCCCTGCTGCCACATCTGATACTCGCCTCCAAGACATTTCCAGGGCTGCACCTTTTCTGTGGAACTCTCTTCCTTTCTCCATTAGACTTTCACCCAGTCTCCACTCCTTCAAAAAATCTTTGAAAATACACTTCTTCAGGATCTCATATCATTTAAACTGTTAGCAGATTTCCATCCCCCCATGACTCCTCTCCTGCAACTGTCAAAAATAACCTACTAAGTTCTCAGTGAATACTTTTCTAGCAGCCTATTTCATTACCCCTACTTTGTGTCACTATACCCCACTCCTTCTAGCATGTAAGCTCATTGAGCAGGGCCCTCAACCCCTCTGTTCCTGTGCGTCCATTTGTCTGGTTACAATTACATGTCTGTTAGTCCACCCATTGTACAGTGCTATGGAATTTTGCTGGCGCTAAATAAATAGTAAAATAATAATAATAATAGATAGATAAATGTCATATTTCCTGGTAGTTATTGTGTTATTGTGCAATAATTTGAGGACACAATGATTTAAATGAAAATACATTATTTTGTCATTCTTAAAAATCACTGTTACTTTATAGCCCATACACAATTGGAGTGATTTGTTCAACAAGTAGACAAATTAGGAGAATTATTTTAATGCAAAATAAACAGAATGAAGTCAGTTAAAATTTGGCAAAATC
The DNA here is from genome assembly GCF_036172605.1 of Pelobates fuscus. Taxonomy (NCBI): domain Eukaryota; kingdom Metazoa; phylum Chordata; class Amphibia; order Anura; family Pelobatidae; genus Pelobates; species Pelobates fuscus. The sequence continues at coordinate 173,691,226 of NC_086318.1, read as the reverse complement.
AACATTTAGTTGAGGGATGTAGGAGACCAATGATAAGCAGTCAGTATTGGAGATGAACCTGAGTAACAAGGAAGTTTCACAGTGTAAAATGATATATTCAATTCATGAGAAGTAATTTAGAGTTGAAGAACAGATTACACATTCCAAAATATAATTTCAGAAAATAAGTGAGTTATTTAGTTTTACCATAGTCCGGTTTAAGGCTTAGCAGGGGAAAAGTCCTTTATACAGTGCAGGGTTCATTATCAGGGAATCTGATTGGTTAGAGTAGGAGTACAACAAAACAATCCACAAGTGTTCAAGTAAGCAGAGATGAGGTCATGCCTTAGGTATAGTAGGTTTTATTGAGGCAATACCAGAAGTCAGAGTGGTCAGAATATGAAGGAAATTCAGGTAGAATAGAACAGAACCAAGGTCTAAATAAAAAAAAATTATCTGAGTTGCAGTATGGCTCAGGAACACTAGGAAGGATCATGAACAGGCATTGAAATGGAATGCTAAAACACCACACAAAAGTGCTATGTGCAACAAACCAATATGTGAAAAATAAACACAACTTCACTTGATAATGTTACAGCTTCCCTGGGTAACCTTCCCAGACAGGTACCACATAAAGGGTAACAAAGAGAAAGCTAGGAAGAAGATAGCACCAAAATATTAAATACATTTAAAAGTGTATACTAAAAAGGTAATATATGAAAAGTAATAAATATAAATACAAAAAGTCCACAGTAAAAAAAGTCCAGCTAAAAATGAAAATGTAATCAGATACCACTGGTATGGGAACAGCCAAATCTTGATAGAGATAGATGATTGCTATGGGGTTCTGGGTCATTTGTGGCTTAAAATCCAAGCATGCATATGTAGAGAGAACAAAAAAGAAAAAATCCAATGCTACAGTATATTCCAAATTGTAAAAACTGTGCAAATAATAAATATCTCCTACTCACATTTACCGGAGCTAAGGTCAGCTCTGGTATAAACAGCGTAGAGTGGTATTATCCCCACTTCTAGGATATATGGGTAGGTGGAATTCTTTAAGGTCTCTCAGCGTGTTGTCGTTGATGAAGCCAAAGATAGTATAAAACAGATAAAATGGGAGAAAATAGTGCTCTCTGTATGTCAAAATCCAGGAATAATAAGGTATAAGTATTGTACTCATATTTGGTCGAGCAGACTCACTGCTCGATTTATAGGGCGCAGGTGGTATGATCCCCAACCTGGATTCTTGGTTAGATTCTCTCTGGAGTCAATGGTCAGGATGCCAGGAAGTGGTTAAAAAGTCTAAAGTAAATAAAAGGAGCATGGCAAAAAAGTAGTGTAGAAATAGCCAATAATCCTTTATTAATAAAATAAATAAAAAAATCTTCTACAACACGTTTCACCTCTCAAAAGGCTTTATAAAGTAGAAAGGAATGGTGAGCCTGGCAGACAAGTGTTTATATAAACAGACCAGTATTTTTAATTTTGGCACCAAATGACATCATCACAATGCGACATTACAGACAAATATATTGGAATTAAAAACATATTTCTATTGTGTCTGGCAAGAGTTAATGTAAAGGGTGTGCGGCATATGCATTAAAATAAAAAAGGAAATGTTAAGCATGAGAAAAAAGCCAAAGAAAAAGGGTCACGTGACGCGCGGATTTAGTTCCGCGTCACGGGGCTAATGCTATGGTGTCTGGGAGAAAATGCAGATGCATGCGTACTGGCGTCACACAACACACATGTGTTCAAATGCATATGATGTGGGGAAAGAGGGAGTGAGATTGTACAATGAGCTGCATGCACAGTATGCGCCCATGTCCCCGGCGGCATAAAGCAATCATATTGCCGCAAGGTCACTGCACGCCTGCTCGCGTCCCCCACTAGTACCTGAAGATGACTGGTGCATGCATACTGATGTCTTGCAGTATGCATGCATCACTAACCATATGAAGGGGAGCGATAGGGGACAAAATGGTAAAATAAACTGCATGTGCAGTGGGCGCCTGTGTCTCCAGCGATATGAAACAATCATATTCCCGGGAGATTTCACTCATTGACATGCAAATCAATTTCTAACTTTTTTTAAATGCGTTTTTCTGGATTTTTTTTATCTTGTTATTCTATCTCTCTGTTAAAATACACCTACCATTAATATTATAGACTGATCATTTCTTTGTCATTTGACAAACTATCAAAATCAGCAGGGGATCAATTACTTTTTTCCCTCACTGTATATCTTGAAGGGTGGAGTTTATATTAAAAAAGTAAAAAATTAATATAAGAGAGAGATAATATTCAAAAAAAAGAAAAGAGGATAGGAAAGTGAAAGTATAAAAAATATAGAAAAAAGAGAAAAATGTAAATGTAAAAAAAATATTATAAAAATATAAAAAGTAAAAATATAATAATAAAATAAATAAGAATAAATACTAAGAAAATTAGAATATAAATAAATATAAGTAGAGAATAAGATTAAACTAGATAACAGTTATAAATGTAAAAATAAATATAACATTTAAAATTTAAATTAAAAGTTAAGAATAGTAAATTGAAAATTAAAAAATACCACATAAATCACTGTATACATATAGATAAACAATGGGATACAGCTATACAACCTAAAAATAAAATTACATAGTGTAATACAGTTAAAATGTCTCAAATAAACACGTTATTTATTGCACTCACAAGATTTAGCCTGTGAGATTGCCTTATAGGTGCCACCTCCAATAGCACTGGTTACAGGTTTCAGGAACCAGAAGGAACAGGAACAGGAATCAGATGAAATAAAAATTCCTTTATTTCGCAATTAGAACTAGTAAAAATAAAATGATAGGCCTGGTACTACGCATTTCGTTCTATTGAAAGAACATCCTCAGGGATCTTGAATTGTAAAAGCAAACAAATAACATGCGGTAAAATAAAGGCTGCCTAATTCCCACCCTCAAAAGTTCGCTATATATAGGGATTGGTGATTGGTCATGTCGTAGGTCTTCTCCCAAAACTTACACCGATCGTGTAATGCCTGTGTGCTGTGTGCGTTCCATATCACACTTCCGTGTGTTCCAACGTCTTCATGTCTTCCCCTTTGCGCTCTGCCCACATTTGCATATGCACTCCAGGGGTGATTCTGTCCACCGAGCCTACACTGGGTTATTTGAAAGTTCCACACTCCCAAACCAAAATAATCCCATCTTTCAAAGGAACCACTAAGAAGAAATTATTGTTTAAAAAAAATATCTTTGTAGATCATATGTACAATTGTCATTTGTAACCAGTGCTACTCAAAACATACTAAACTGATCATATTATTCAAACATTTAAAGTTATACAATTAAAAATATAAAGTATGCAAATAAATAAAGTACAATTTAATTATTTAAAGTGCATCTACCTAACTTAAAAACATTGTATTCAAGGTAATTCTATATATCTCATTTTGTTAGAAAAGGAAAAATACAGAAAAAAACTACAAGAAGGAAAGGAATGGTTATAAAAAATAGACTTATTGTAAAAATTCTAAGTCAAAAGGAAACCTCTGTAGAAAACATACCAAACCAGTCTCCACATTTAACCCCTTTGACTCCAGGGTTTGCCTTACAGCTCCGACACTCATTGAAGCCTTTCTTTAAAACAATCTTTTGGTTAGGTCTCTTCCCCCTAATGTAACTAGGTACTAACATGGTTTTAAAATGCCGATTTTTCTTACATATCATCAGTGGCTGTCAAGGACACATATTCCGCAATACAGGATCGTTCAAAGGTATGGACCAATGTTTTTGTATAGTTTTCTTTAGTTCCCTGTGATGAGTATTAAACCCTATCACAAAAGCACATTTAAAAGGTTCACCTTCCCTACTTGGATTGGTATTTGTAAGAAGTTTGCCTCTATCTATACTTGACAAGAGTCTAATCTCTTTTTCTATATTGTTTGTTTTAGTTCCATGTTGTATCAATTTCCGTTCAATATGATTTTCCTGATTTTTTAAATCTTCAAATTTAGAGCAATTATACCTAACCCTAGTTAGTTGGCTTTTAGCTATACATCTCTACCATGGTTGGTAATGGCAACTAGTTCTATGGACATAGCTGTTGCCATCTGTGGGTTTGAAGTAACATGTCATTTTTATTTCACTCACTTTATTAAAAAGGGTGAAGTCCAAACAATTAATGCACTTCTTATTCCACGATGGGGTAATCTTCAGGTTAAAATGCTTCTTATTTAAATATTGCACACATTCTCCAAAAAAATGAGTCATTCATCCTTAATGGAGTTTCTGACAAAGGCAATGAGTGAGAATGTGATTTTCCCCAAAAACTTGATTTCCTGTTTGAAAAAAGTCACATGATCCCAATTTTCTATTTTTTGCCTAGACTTCAAAAGAAAGTTTTTTTTTCTTCTCCCGGACATCTCTTTATTTTGTGGCATTAATTCCATCAGGGCCAATCTCTCAGCCTTTATTGATTTTTACCTTCAAAAATATGCCCAATAAGCTACATCCTATGTGAAGGATTTGAAATCTCTTTTACAGGAGATGGAGAAAATTGAATGGAGGGAGGAATATAGCTGGGCGACTGTGGATGCAATGTCATTATACACAGTTATCCAACAACCATTTAGACCTAGAGGCAATTACATTTTTTTTTTAATTCTTTATTTTGGTGTGCACATGAGTAACAGTAAACCTTAGTGCGCCACAACAGCGTCATCATGGTTTGTTAATAAACATTTGCATTACAGGTTGTGGAATTTGATTATCAGGTACATTTTTTTTTTGGTTAGAGATTACAAGATTGCAATAACATTGATGCTCTATTTGGTTAAACTTTAAAGTATGCAAGGTAGCTTTGATACAAAAAAAACACGTTTAGCTCAGCGTTGAGTCTACAGTAAGATTAAGGTAAAGCACAGTTATTAATTGTTAATTGCGGAACAGGAGCTAGGTTCCTAACAGTGAAACAAGCTGTTACTTAAGTGTCCCAGAGTGTCTCTTAGCCCACGCCAGCAGCTGGTATGGCTTTGTCCCCCAGAGTGGCATTTTCGCTGGTGCTTGAAGGTGTTGCCCTCAGGTCGTCACCATTTTCCCCAGCCAGGGCTTGTGTTCGATGGCCGCAGGAGTGAGAGGGGCATGCTTTGCTTTGGTGGGTTTGCCGTTATTTTCGGGTGTTCCCACTGTGTCACGATTTCCAGCCTCTTCGGCTACGGGCCTTTATGAGAGCCCTTGCCTTTTGTCCATGAAGCCTCCCAATCTCCGTGGTCGGCTTGTGGGCCCGCGGGTTCTCCTCATCCCGGGCGTCTCCACGGGTGTATGGATGGCATGGAGTAGACTCCTGGAAGGCTCCCAGCCCAGAAGAGTATCGGGCAGTCTGAATAGTAGCTTCGGGTACCCTCTTGGAAGGAGATGCTCTTGGGAGAGATTTTACTTAGAGTCTGTGCCTGAACGCTTGGCAGATTGCGTCAAATTTGCTTTCAAAAGCTTCTCTCCACTTTTGAGCCGTTTGGCCCAGGTTACTCTGCTTTGGTTGCAGCTCGGAGGCCATCTTGGTATTGCCATGCTCGCTGTTTAATTGCCACTCAGGATCCACTGAAGATAGGTCTGTTGCTGCATGGTGGTGCTTCATTCCAGCGGGGACCGGGATATCCCCCACCGGTCCTGAGGGGGGGCGACGGGGCTCCAGTGTCACTTTGGGCACGTTTTCTCCGCTGGGGGATCGGCCACCTCCACCAGACAACAGGCCGTGCGCCTTTGAGTGTCGCCAGGCCTTGGACATGGTTTGCCAGTCGGAGCACTAACAAGCTTATTGGGGTCCGTGTGGCTGTGGGTATGTCTCGCTTGGGTTTTTTTTTTTTGTACCCTTACAAAACGCACTATTCCCGTCAACTAGTCTCAGGGTTGCCGGAGCTCCAGGCAAACATGTCCGGCCAGTTTGAGAGTCAGGCCCCGCCCCCCGGCAATTACATATTTTATTACCCTAGATAATACCATCTCACAGGGCCTTAAGGATTTCATTTTCACAGGTGGTAATTTTATTTTGGAGCATAATTACTTTTATTTTGAGGGTTCATTTATCTTCAAATAAAAGGTATCGCCATGGGCACCAGGCTTGCCCCTAGTTATCCCAACTCCTACATGAGGAGGTGTTGGCATACATTTTTTCTTTTAGGCTGTACAGCTGTATCCCTTTGTTTATCTATATGTATACATTGAAATTGAATGATATTAGTCATGGGCAAAATGGCAGGGGAATCAACATTTGATCAATGATGAGTTCACAAAACACATCTTAAATAGGAGAAAATAATCAGATAATTGTTTGTGATGTGTCAAAACCAATATACAAATAAGCATGTGGAAGAGGGCTCTCCAAAAAAAGAGTGAGCTTGAGAAAAAGGTTAAATTAATAGGGAGTTAGGAGTGATCAGGGGCCCGAGCAAATGACACCTGTCCATTGGACAGTAGAATATAAATACACTGGTTTAGGTCAGAATACCCCTTCCACAACTCCAAGCTTACAGTCTTCTCATTCGTGGTCGGGGTGAAGCCAGAAAATATCAAGTATAAAGGAAAGAGGGGATCGGTATTGGTGTGCCAAAACTAATGTATGTGTAAGCCTGTGGAAGAGGGCAAAAATATTGTAATTTCTCACTGTAATGCTGTACCTATACTGGAAACTGTGTTGCAGATAAAATATTGTAATGGCTAAATAACAATGCTTTCCTGTCTAATTGACCCACAAAATGGTATGACATGAGTTACAACCCTGACAGGTGAACAAGTTAACAGAGTGAGGGAATTACATTGCAGCCTTACTGTTTTCACATGATGTGACCTTGATTATTAACAAGTTATCAGTAAGTATAACTAACTTCCTTGCAGTAAGGCTAGATCAATCACTAATTATATGAGCAGGGGAGACAGGCCTTGCATTTTTAGGTCAGGTTTGTTGGACTAAATTGATTATTTAAAAAGTTGTGTCACAACTTGTGTAAGAATAAATAACCAGAATTTATGAGATTGTTCAATGGTGAGATTATGATTATACAATGCTGAGAGTATATGGTATATATTCTTTCTGGTTGTCTTTGTTTCCTTGCCCTGTTATGGTTCTTGTTACCTGAGAGTGTGTTAATACTGTGTATTGGATTTACTGTATTCTGACCTCGGCTTGTTTAAAGGGACACTCCACTGCCTAAATACAAAAAATAAAAATCACTGTTTTTAGATTGCAAAACCTGCAGTTATATTGTCTGTTACCTTTGAAAGCTCTCCCCTTCTAACACAGACTTTCTCTTGCTGTCCAATCAAAAACTTCTGAATACAGCTCAATGAGAAGTCTTTGTAAGTCAGGTGCTCTGGCCAGTCACTGCCTCTTGGGGTCAACTACATTGAGCTAACAAAACCTTGAAGTAATATTACCTGCTGCCTGCTTGAAAGCCATGAGGGTGTAACTAGCTTAATTTATAATAGTGTCAATTTCTATTGCACTCTATTGACAAAAATATGACATACTCTTCACATATAAATCTTTTTAGCAAGCTAAATTTGTTTAGGTATCTGCATTGCCCCTTTAACTATTCTTGCTATCTGTTATTTTGGCCTTTGCCTATTGATTCTGTGTCTCTCATTTACTCTCTGTCTGTCAAAATTATTAAATATTCATGCAACTGAAAGTATTTTTATATATGAAGCAATATTAAATGTAAAAGAAAGCACTATAACAAGGATACATCATATTGACCCCTTAAGAACGGCGGGCGTGCTATGCCGTCTTTGGGGACCCGGTCACGTCCCCACCATCCTTAATATTTACCCGGTCGCCGTCGATCCCACGCAGGCGATCGCGATGCGGGGACTCACCTGACGGACTCACCGTTCCGTCCACAGCAATGCCAGCAGGGGGAGTGCCTGTAATGACAGGTACTCCCCCTGCTGCCTGTAAATTTTTTTAAAAAGTCACAAACACTGGCCAAAATTGGCATTCAAATTATTTTTTTTCATTTCTCACACAAACAAATATTAACACTAACTTTGGTCAGTGTTTGTGACCGTTATGTTTCATACCTAACTATTCAATGTTAAATGAAAGCCTGGTTTCCCCTGAATAAAATAATATAAAATAAATGTGGTTTTACAGAATATGAAAGAGGTGAATTACGCCTGAACAGAGGGGTTAAAAGTTAACATTTGTAATAGTATTTGTTGGTTGCATAAGTGTGCAACTGTTTACATTATGTCCATGTTAAGCTCTACCTGCCCAGATGAATGACTATGCCTCACTTCCTGTGTACAAGACTGGAGCCCAGCAGATCTGAGCCCTACTGCTCAAGAAATCTAGCTGAAACTCGAAATCAAGGAATTTAGAGGTAGAAATCACTGCACATAATGACCAGCTGCGCTCCTCAGTGATAACAACACAACATATATTGTTCTTAGGATATTTGTCACTGCATCCTCAATCCCCACCGCATGGCCCCAGCCCCAGAGAGATCTTGGTAGCACTGGCATTTATCCACGATGAGTACCTCCTCCCAGTCTGCTTCCCAGCCACTTTCAGAAACCCTGGAATACTTCAGCTTCAGTCGCTGAAGCTTGACTAGGGTCACTCAGGAACTCTTCCACCCAACCAGGCTACACCTTTCTGCTTCGAGTCAGGTAGCAGGCATCCACACCTCTGCCTATAATGTGATCAGCTACAAAGGCACTTGTGGCTCTCAAGCCTAGCTCTCTTTTACTTGTCCTAAACAAGGAGCCAGCCAACGGGTACAACAACTCTGCTACTGGGATCCCAGAACAAATCCACATAGGACACACAATTCCAATATGAACTAACAGAGAGAGTGAGAGTGAGAGAGAGAAAGAGAGAGAGAGAGAGAGAGAGAGAGAGAGAAAGAATGTGTGTGTGTGAAGGGGAGTGCATACGTCAGTGGCGGATCCAGAAGCTAATCTCGGGAGGGGCACTGGCAGATTATTTTAAGAAACAATCCAGGCACAATAACCACTACAGCTCTCTGTAGTGGTTTTGGTGCCAGGAGTTGCTGTGGCACCCTCCCAGAGTAAGTAGTCAAACTGTTTAAAAAAATGTTTGATAACTTACCCATGTCTGCCGGGATAGGGGTTGTAGTGTGTATGTGTGTGAGGGGTGCAGTGTGTGTGAGGGTCGCAGTATGTGTATGAAGGGGTAGTGCGTGTGTAAGAGGGGTGCAGTGTATGTATGGGGTAGCAATATGTATATTGGGAGCAGTGTGTTTGTGTGTAAATGGTGCAGTGTGTGTATTGGGAGCAGTGTGTTTGTGCGTGAGTGGCGCAGTGTGTTTTTGTGTGAGGGGTGCTGTGTGTGTGTATGGGGGCAGTGAGTGTATTGGGGGCTATGTGTAAGGGGGGCTGTGTGTGTGTGTAAGGGGGGCTATGTATGTAAGGGGGAGCTGTGTGTGTAAGGGGGGGCTGTGTGTGTAAGAGGGGGGGCTGTGTATGTAAGGGGGGCTGTGTGTGTAAGAGGGGGGCTGTGTGTGTAAGGGGGGGCTGTGTGTGTAAGGGGGGCTGTGTGTGTAAGGGGGGCTGTGTATGTAAGAGGGGGCTGTGTATGTAAGGGGGGTGTGGGTAAGGGGGGGGACTGTTTATGTAAGGGGGGACTGTGTATGTAGGGTGGGACTGTGTATGTAGGGGGGGCTGTGTATGTAAGGGGGGACTGTGTAGGTAAGGGGGGACTGTGTAGGTAAGGGGGCTGTGTATGTAAGGGGGGGCTGTGTAGGGAAGGGGGGCTGTGTAGGTAAGGGGGGGGGGGCTGTGTAGGTAAGGGGGGGGCTGTGTAGGTAAGGGGGGGCTGTGTAGGTAAGGGGGACTGTGTATGTAAGGGGGGCTGTGTATGTAAGGGGGGACTGTGTATGTAAGAGGGGGCTGTGTATGTAAGAGGGGGGGCTGTGTAGGTAAGGGGGGCTGTGTATGTAAGGGGGGGCTGTGTATGTAAGAGGGGGGCTGTGTATGTAAGAGGGGGTCTGTGTAGGTAAGGGGGGGCTGTGTATGTAAGAGGGGGGCTGTGTAGGTAAGGGGGGGCTGTGTAGGTAAGGAGGGGCTGTGTATGTAAGAGGGGGGACTGTGTATGCAAGGGGGGACTGTGAATGTAAGGGGGGGCTGTGTAGGTAAGGGGGGGCTGTGTAGGTAAGGGGGGACTGTGTATGTAAGAGGGGGGCTGTGTATGTAAGAGGGGGCTGTGTAGGTAAGGGGGGCTGTGTATGTAAGAGGGGGGCTGTGTAGGTAAGGGGGGGCTGTGTATGTAAGAGGGGGCTGTGTATGTAAGAGGGGGGCTGTGTAGGTAAGGGGGGACTGTGTATGTAAGGGGGGGCTGTGTATGTAAGAGGGGGACTGTGTATGTAAGAGGGGGGCTGTGTATGTAAGAGGGGGGCTTTGTATGTAAGAGGGGGGCTGTGTAGGTAAGGGGGGGGCTGTATAGGTAAGGGGGGGCTGTGTAGGTAAGGGGGGCTGTGTGGTGCAGTGTGTGAGGGGATAGGGGGGCAGATAAAATATATATTTTTTTGTTTTCATTATTAAATAATAATTAAATAAATAAAGCTAATGTCCCCCCTCCCTTCTTACCTGTGCTGAGGGAGGGGGAGACATTGCTTTCTCTTCCATTCCCTGGTGGTTCTAGTGGGGGAGTGAACTCTAACCTGCAGCTCAGGCTAGAGTTCACTCTCGCGAGAACGGAGCGTTGCCATGGTAACGCTCCGTGCTCGCGAGAGGAGAACCCGGCGGAGCTGCAGGTAAGAGCTCCCCCGGGTTCTCTCTCTCACTCCCTCCCCTGCCGGCCGCCCAGCAATCTGCCTGTGTGGGCCGGGGAGGGAGATCACTGATCTCCGGTCCGTGCAGACAATCAGCAGGGCTGGTGCTTGGATAGCACCAGCCCTGCATGGGCCGGCAGGGGAGAGCCTCAGGCAGCAATATTTTCTCGGGGGGGGCAATTGCCCCGTTGCCCCCCCCCTGGATCCGCCAATGGCATACGTGTGTGTGTGAATGTGTGTGCGAGTGTGCATGAGTGTGTGTATGCGTGTGTATGTGTGTGTGTGTGTTTGTATGTACACTTTTCGAGACCTGCGTCATTCTGGCATTAAGATTGATGTGGACCACCACTTGCTTTCTCACTCACTTCGTATGGATGTCAGTTGTGATTCTGGATGCTCTCAACCTGTGTTTTTTATATGTTTCATGCCATGCATCAAAATCTCACCAATCACAATATAAACCCCATTGAGCACAATACCCTGTTGACAGCACATCTCTAGTCATTTTGGTGTTTAATGTGGCTTGCACCTGATTTCTGGTATTCCTGGCACAACTTGGCTCATTTTGCTACCTTTTCTCTGTTATCCTTCGATTGGTCTGTTTCTGGATATTCTTTCACTTTTTAAGATAGTATTAAGCCCAATCATTATAAGAACCAACAATATGCATGTCTTAATATTGTGTCGGTTCAAGTACCCTATGTTGGGGTATACTGTACTATGTATACATGTATATACCCACATATGTCAAAAGTGCCTAATTTCAGCGCCCTAATAAACTTTGCACTGCAGAGAGCAACAGGATTGATATTGTAATTAAATTGACAGACACACAAATTTCAGTGTCCACATTATTTATATAACATTTTTCTGAATTAGAGTACCATAAAGTTACATTTCAAGAAGTGGGTTAACCATTGAAGTAGAGTGATATAAATCTCTTTTCACTATTAACATAATTGCAGTATACAATTTGCAGTCTTCTTTTTAAGGGTCATTTATTTTCACAATTTCAGCATTATTACTGCTTAGACATTCAGAAAAGCCTAGCAATAATTATTAATTACTGAGATTAATGAGTTATCTTCTCCTATGTGCCACATCATTCTATTTTTTTAGAACCCAGCAATGCCCAGAAAGTACTGAATATATTTTGAATGGAAAACAGGGTCAGATTAATTATTATATGTCCAGCTAAATCAATCTCTTTATTTCAAGGAATCAAGCATTTTTGAGAAAATGTGCTGTATTAGTGGCATATGAAGACATCACTAATCTATGGCAGCATTGGGAAAACATATAAGTTTATTATTAGAAATTTCTGTTAATTAGTTAAGTGCAATGTGATATTAACATAGGTATTTAATAAAGTCCATATGGCCCCTTACCAAATGGAGCAAAACCATTTGCTATAATACAGGGCCATCCAGACTGCAAAACTTAAATTCAACAATGTCTGGATTCTGTAATCAGGAACCTAATGGACAAGATTTTGGCCTAGATTTTAGCTGGACTGAATGCTGCCAGTCGGCTGATATCTGGACTAAATTAATTAAATCCGGGCCCGGATTTAAAAAAGAGAAAAGGAATCTATCTGCCATATCTGCCATATTAGGGATGGTTCTTCATGGATGGGAGCAAGGGGGGTAATGTATTCCTCCCCTTTTATTAATAATATTGGGGGTGGGGCAAAGGGGGAGTATGGCATTTTCTAGCTACTGGGCAGCAATGACCCACTAGCTATGTAGTAGACATTTGGGAGGCATGCCCCCACCAAACATATATTTTTAACACAAATGACATTTAACTGCTAAATGTTTTAGAAAGTCCAGAAGGATATAGTAATGATAAGGACCATATAATGTTATCTCTGAAAAACACTACTTTTAACACATTCTTCCAACACACATAGAAGTTCTGCAAGTAGCAACTGATAACGTTTTAAGAGGATGGGATTCCACACTCCACTTACAGAATTTGACTTCACCCCGTCTCTCTGGAAACCCCACCTCTAGATGTATTGAACTTATGAAATATGAAAATAGTTATCAAAGTAAATAAAAACAAAAAATCTTTATTTCATTAGTCTAATCACTCTTGCATGTTTACTCCACATAAACTCTGTAAGTGAAATTAATGTAGTTAGTAGTGATGTCGCAAACATACCGGGCGAACCGCCATAGACTTCAATGGGCAGGCGAATTTTAAAACCCACAGGGACTCTTTCTGGCCACAATAGTGATGGAAAAGTTGTTTCAAGGGGACTAACACCTGGACTGTGGAATGCCGGAGAGGGATCCATGGCAAAACTCCCATGGAAAATTACACAGTTGATGCAGAGTCTGGTTTTAATCCATAAAGGGCATAAATCACCTAACATTCCTAAATCACAATGGATATGGATTGACACCTGACATATGACATATTGACACCTTGACATATGGATTGACACCTGTCCTCAGAGACCCTGATACACACTGACACAGAGCAGAATAGGGACTGTTCCCCCTACATAGGGTCACTTGGCAGATATGGATTGACACCTGTCCTCAGGGACCCTGATACACACTGACACAGAGCAGAAAAGTGAATATTCCCCCTACATAGGGTCACTTGGCAGATATGGATTGACACCTGTCCTCAGGGACCCTGATACACACTGACACAGAGCAGAATAGGGACTGTCCCCCCTACATAAGGTCACTTGGCAGATATGGATTGACATCTGTCCTCAGAGACCCTGATACACACTGACACAGAACAGAATAGGGACTGTTCCCCCTACATAGGGTCACTTGGCAGATATGGATTGACGCCTGTCCTCAGGGACCCTGATACACACTGGCACAGAGCAGAATAGGGACTGTTCCTCCTACATAGGGTCACTTGGCAGATATTGATTCACACCTGTCCTCAGGGACCCTGATACACACTGACACAGAGCAGAATAGGGACTGTTCCCCCTACATAGGGTCACTTGGTAGATATGGATTGACACCTGTCCTCAGGGACCCTGATACACACTGACACAGAGCAGAATGGGGACTGTTCCCCCTACATTGGGTCACTTGGCAGATATGGATTGACACCTGTCCTCAGGGACACTGATTCAAGCTGACAAAGAGCAGAATAGGGACTGTTCCCCCTACATAGGGTCCCTTGGCAGATATGGATTGACACCTGTCCTCAGGGACCCTGATACACACTGACACAGAGCAGAATAGGGACTGTTCCCCCTACATAGGGTCACTTGGCAGATATGGATTGACACCTAACCTAAGGATCCCTGATACACACTGACACAGAGCAGAATAGGGATTGTTCACCCTACATAGGGTCACTTGGCAGATATGGATTGACACCGTGGAGTTTTAGCTGTCAACAGTGGCCCAGGCTTGTCGGGCCCTCCCCCTTTGCAAAACTGTTATTTAACATATGGCCATTTTATTAAGTGCTCCTCATGGTCTCAGTGCTCATCGAATGAGCGAAAGCCCTGCCGCTGGGTTGGAATGGCAATGTACTGACTCATTGAATAAATGCATATATCCTGGAGAAGTTCTTGGTCATTTAGGTACCCTATATCCTGGAGAATCAGGCCACTGTAATGTGTAACATTGATCCAACTCTAAAAAATATGTAATAGATTAACTAGCATGCCGTGCATCGCCAGCACATGGGAGATGTGTTTGAATAAATATGTGCCAATCATGGTGGCACCATACAGTATCTAAATAATAACTTTTGGTTGGTCTCCCAATGTGACAGGCATTATAAATTCCTTACTAATTTACTCCATTGGTCAAGTGTAAATGTATGTTGCAACTCTGTTTCCCATTTTGTAGCATATAGAGGTTTGGCACAAGTCTGAGAAGTACCATGTTGACAGAAGTCGTTGGCCAAGGCATAGTTGCTAGAAGTGGTTGTTCACCAGGGGAGAAACACTGCACTTTGTGTTTCTTAAAAATATGTTTGATACGTACAAAAAATATATAATATGGGCAATTCGCTGTCGAGAGCAGAAACTTATGTGAGAGTGTGCTTAGAGCAGATCCTGCTGTGAGAGTGTGGCTAACATTGCAATCATGCCCTGGGACAAAAACTGGGGCACCCTATCAAGGTGCATTGTTCTCCTGCAGTTGGTAGGCAAATTTGGAGTTAAAAGGTTTATGGATGCGATAAGAGTGAAGTATGATCCCAGAGAGTCCAACACCAGAGGTGGTCTCCACAGTCTCCATATTCTGAGAAAATGCTTTGTTGTTAGAATGGCAGAAAGGAGTGGAGGACATAGGTGTAAAGCCAACCAGAGAAACTGGTCCATATGAGTGTAGTAATTTATATATATTTTCAAAAAATATTTATGTGGGATTTCCCTAAACAACACGCAATTATCTAATTTAGTGGCATAGCTCTAGTATCCAAGGGCTTGTACTCCCAAGTCTCCCAATAATTCCTTTTTATTTATTTCTCTTGTTTTTGAGGTCACATTGTTGGTATTGTTTTTTGCGCAATCATATAACATCAGTTATGTTTCTCTTATTTATTTTGTTCATATTTGTATTTTCTGCAGCTTTATATTTACCTCTTCCTTTTATAAATAAGTTATTTTTTTTTGCTTTTGTTTTTTTTGCCATCATACATTTTTTGAATTTCATCATGTGGATTGATTGACCATGGTCATTTTACCAGGATCACATGATTCTTTTACTCTATTTGACTATTTTACACTCCTTTACTTTTTATTTTTTATCCTTCTGTTTCATTTTTGTCTTTTTTTGTAGTGTTTTCCCCTGTTTGTTATTTCACTTTCCAATTTTGTTACTCCCATCACATGGTTTCTTGTAATAAGGTCATTGGTTTCTCTACCCTACACAAGGCATCTATTATATATTTTACTAATATTTTTTTTTATCCCACTATCCTCATATTCCACATAGGAGTACATCTTTGGGTCCAGATTGTTCTTATTCTCACGTGGTCGTGATTGTTTCTAAGCGATTATGTGACAATATGGCCTACATTTATGTTCTCCTGATTTGTTTATTGATTTGCGCCTCTTTATATTTATATTATAAATATAAAAATGTATATTGTTTTATTTAAAACATCAACTTATTCCACTTTTGATATATTTTGCACTATTTTCCTATGCTCTATTCATACTACATACCCCATAACAATTTTCTTGCGCCCACATGAGTGAAATCATGCATCTTAATAACAGGATCACATTTTTTCACCCTTTCCTTTCTTTTTAGACATTATAATCAGATAAAGAGCACATGTTTAGGTTCTCAATGCTTGCATTTAAATGTTTCAGCAACAATTTTACATTTTTATTGCCCATTAGGTTTTTCTGTTGCTATTCACATGATTCAATTAGTGATCACATGATAATTATGACATTTACCTTGGAAGAATGTTTAACTCTAAGTTTAAGAATAACCAATCAGAATTACTTGAAAATGCCCTAATTTAACAACACGCGTAGTGTGTTTTTATATTTCTTGTCTGATTTCAGTTTTTTTTACTGTCTTAATAAAAAATCTTACATTATAGAAACTCTTGGCTGGCTACTGGATTTCACTTAAAGATTCCCCTGATCTTCTGCATGTCCTTAATGAGGAATATATCACTGCTCAGAACAATTTATATTTTGTACTACTTTCTAATAATTACAGAGAGAACTACATGTACTTCCTCTGTGATTTATGTAGAACCATGAATCCTGAAGATGGTCACTTTCCATATATCCTGGGGCAGGAATTATACTGCTCAAAGTTGATTTTATAGAGATCGTAAGAAGCTCTATATGTGTAAATAGGCATTTTAACCTTTTGTTGCCTCTGGGTACTAGATATATTTTGCTGTTTGTGCGTATGTGTTCCCAGCCCAATCAATCTATTTTCCACTCTTGAGGTTCCATTGACCTTATATCCAACAGCAGGGATAGCACCATTGACGACTGTCATATTTTAGCTATATAGTTAACTAAGCTTCATGTATGTGGCCATTCTCTACATGATTGCTGTTATCAATTGATTTCACAATATACTGAACTATAAGTTACTTTTAGTTGTCTGTGTTTTTTTTCTTTTTAGCACCTTCATATTTTTTCAAATTTGTGTTTTATTGAGTTTTCAAATTAACCTTATGGGGGGGTACAGAAGGAAAGAAGGGGTGGGGTACAAAAAAGGTATGCAGAAATCATATGGTTCTCAAGACAGCAACATTTCATTATTTACAAACATTGTGTTTCATCTTCACAGTTTTTTTATATTTTTGCTCATTTCCTGTCTCTAACTCGGATATTGTGTACAGCCGTGTAGTCCTCTGCTTGTGCAAAGTTGTTAATTTGTGCAAAGTTTGCTACGGTGGGTGTGTGATTTTTGCTGTGTAATCACACCATCGTTGCCAGTTATTATGAGTGAGGTCTCTATGTTTGGGCGTTGATGTGGTTAGCATCTCGTATTGGAGGTATTGTTGTATTTTGTGATATAAAAGCGTCTGTGTTGGACAGACCTTTTGTTTCCAATGACACGCTATAAGATTGCGTGTCGCTAGTACCACCAGTATTAGTAGTTGTTTATCTTGTAGAGGAGTCTGGGTTGGCATTAGTAGGAAAAGACTGATTGCAGGTGTGAGTGCTCCTTTTACAATTCCCACTGAGTTGCCTAGTTGCTGGACTTCGGTCCATAGTGGGGTGATAATTGGGCATTCCCACCAAATATGACTCATGGTGCCTTTAGCTTTGCTACACCTTCAACAAGTGTTTGGGGTTGTCGGGTATATTTTAGTTTGGTGTGAGGTACCATCGGTACACAAGTTTCTTGTGTGCCTCTACGTGTGTATAGCATGAGGTTATGCCTTTTAGTGCCCCAAGTTATTTTAGCCATTGGTTGTCAGTAATAGTTGAGTGACCTTCTTTGTTCCATTGAGATGTAAAAGCGAATTCTAGCGGTAGTGGGTAATGCCTTATAGCGGCGTATCCTAGGGATAAAGCCTTAGCTTTAACCGGTGCTTTCTGGCATCTATTGTTTAATGCGATAAGGTCAAGGTTTAGTATAGGTGTGTGCTGAATTGGAGTTTGTACCCTTTCTGTGATAATACTCTTGAGCTGGAGATATGGGAATATGAAGTTGGGTGGTAGGGTGTATTTGAGTTGTAGTTCAGGAAAAGGTATTATGGTCCCCTGTGTACATATGTCAGTAATGTGGGTGATGCATTTTCCCTCCATTTCTGTAGAGATAACCACGGGGATATGGAGTTCAGTGTAGTTATGGGTGCCCATGGTGAGAACTTCGTAGTATTTGTGTGCTGTTTATGAAGGTAGTCCCATATTTGGACTGTGATCTTGGACGTGGGAAGCAGCGGGGTGTTTTTTTCCCTGAGGTGTTTGGGCGTCCACATGTGGTCCACCACTGAGTTGTTTGGATAGTATTCGTTTTCCATGTCTACCCATTGGAATGTCAATTTGGGAGCGTGAAGTTTGATTGCTGTTTCTAATATTGCAGTTTTATGATAGTGTATAATATTAGGGAGGCCTGTCCCACCTCTACTCACTGGTGAAGTGTAATCGGGAGGTGTGATTTCTTGTTTTCCCAAACATAGGTAGATATAAGGTTTTGGATTTGCTTGCCCAGTGAAATGGACAAGGGGAGAGGGAGCACCTTCATATTTTAAAGAAGAAGTAAGTGAAGTTTGCATTCCAGATCCCCCTTTAAAGACTGTTTAACTTCTTGTCATCTAGGTTGTTTTATTATTTTCCTGTCTTGAGTCCCCCTTGGTTTTGTTTAATGGAAACTGTTGTCCACTTTACATGTTAAAGGTTTGTCTTTTCAATACATATTATTTCTGTGTTTGGTGCAACTACTTTTTACTTGTGGTTTACACTTTTATTTTTGGTGGTGGCAAAATGTTGTTTGCTGATTTTGTTTTACTTTATTATTTTCGACAATTAATGCCTCTTTTCTATTTGCTTTTATTGCAAGAAATAAACACACACTATTTTGGAGCATACATTGACGGAACATCCGCGAAGCATGCACTGTTTCTTCATTTTGGTGAGTTAGAGGACAAGCAGAGGAGGAAATATGTTAAAATCTGAGTTCTAGTGAATGACATTGATAAAGCACAAATTCCTGATCAAGCAAAAAATGTGCCCAGTTCAATGTCTTATTTATAGAAACCACGCTACTCTCCAACTTTTATGGCTTGTGATTGCTCAGTTTCAGAATGGAAAGGATAAAACTACTTTTCTCTAAACAGACACTATTTGTTTCTGATGTCACTTAACATATCTCTTTACCCTCTAACCCAACTTCTCATTTTACTGAATGTTCCTTACAATAAGGGTGTTTAGATCTGAGTCATGGCTAAGGCATGACATGCATCTACAGCTTCTCTCTGACTTATTTGCATTGGTGTCTTTTCCACATTTGGGACCCCTTAAACGTGGGCCTTGTCCTATAAAGTCATATTTATCCCTGTTGTGACAGCTTTGGTCATTCACTTGAAATTAGGATAAAATGCCCAAGTCTTCCCTGTTATTTGTCAATTTTGACTACTTTTTTTGATGTGCCAATCCTTAAAGGGACACTCCAGGCAGACAGACCACTTCTGCTCATTGGAGTGGTCTGGGTGCCAACTCCCACTACTCCTAACCCTGCAAGTGTGAATATTGCAGTTTTTTTATAAACTGCAATAATTACCTTGCAGGTTTAACTCCACCTCTAGTGGCTGTCTACTAGACAGCCACTAGAGGTCACTTCCTGATTTATAGCAAAGGTTTTCCTTACTAGAGCGTCGCTGGACGTCCTCACGCTGTGTGAGGACCTCCAGCGTCGCTCATTTCCCCATAGGAAAGCATTGAAAATATTTTTCAATGCTTTGTTATGAGGAGCGCTAATTCAAGATCCCCCTTTAAAAAATGTTTAACCTCTCGTCATCTAGGTTGTTTTATTATTTTCCTGTCTTGAGTCCCCCTTGGTTTTGTATAATGGAAACTGTTGTCCACTTTACATGTTACAGGTGTGTCTTTTCAATACATATTATTTCTGTGTTTGGCGCAACTACTTTTTACTTGTGGTTTACACTTTTATTTTTCAATACTTTCCTATGGGGAGCGCTAATGCGCATGCGAGGCATTGCCCTGCATGCGCTTTAGGTCTCCTCGGCCAGTGGGCGGGATCAGTCTCGCCCACCAGCCGACGGAATCACAGGGAGGAGCATCGCGGAGGAGGAGGCAGCGACGAGGGACATCGCCGTTGCCTCAGGTAAGTGACTGAAGGGGTTTTCACCTCTTCAGTAACTAGGGATGGGGGGGTGGGAGGGAGAGGGACCCTCCAGTGCAAAGGAAAACGGATCATTTTCCTGGCACTGGAGTTTCCCTTTAATCTTTCCATAAAGTCTAGGGCTCTAAACTTTTTTTTTTTGCCAAATTTTAGCTGACTCTGAGGGTGCATCCTTTTTCTCCACACCTTTATTTTTACTGTTTAATAGCTAATCTTGTTGTAATTATAGTTTACACAAATCAACAATTATTTAACAAACTATATATAATAAATCAGTTTTGATTTACTGTGAACAAGCTGTTAGCTGAGACGTATATATTCACTTCAATATTAAGGCTGTATTGTATTTTGTTGATAACTAAATACAATTATTATATTATTTGACATTTTACAATTTATATAATTACAAAAGTACAGCACTGAATTAATATCAAACACATTTCCATATCTTTTTTTGCCTTGCTAAATAGTTGATTCATTTGGAATTGGAATGCACTCAGATGGATTTACTTAAAGGTAATAGAAAATTAAATTGGACATTACATGAGGTAATAAATATTATTTACTGCAGAATGTGTTCTTTTGGGAAATCAAAGTGAATATAATAGAAAGGAAAAAGATTGAAATTGAATATGAAAATTATTTCTTTGAAATCTATTCATAAAAAATATAAAGACATATGGAAATATACCCAGATTTATGAAAGGTACCAAAAGGATAATAATGAATTCATGACATTGGTTTTGTCAGTGAAGAAAATGATAGCATAACATTATAATATTTTAAAGCACTGTAGAGTATGTTGGCACTATATAAATGCCAATAATAGTAATAATACAAAGCATACATTTTTTAAGAACGGTCATTATGGAATATACCCTAATACAAAAATATATTCAAAGGTATAATTGTTAAAACATGGAATTTTGAATAAGAAATTAACTATTGCCTATCTACCTACCTACCTATCTATCTATCTATCTATCTATCTATCTACCTACCTACCTATCTATCTATCTATCTATCTATCTATCTATCTATCTATCCATATAGATATTTAGATATCTTTGAGATAGCACTCCCAGGACACTAAAATGTTGAAAATAAAACAGCTTTTATTGCTCACAATTAAGAGATCGGCGTTTCAGGATGAAAGTTTGGGTTTCAAACTGAAACATCGATTTCTTAATTGTGAGCAATAAAAGCTAAGTTTTATTTTCAAAATTTTGGAGTCCTGGGAGTGCTATTTCAATAAAACATTGGTATATCAATATGTATATTAAGACAAATGGAGGTCATTTAGTTGCTCCAATGGCCATTGGAGGGAATGCCCGCCTGCCAACGTCAAGGCAGACCCCTCTAAGCAGGTCCTAACGCTGACCCTTTAGCCTGCTTCCTTGAGCTTCTGGCAAAGATATCTCTAATGAGACAGAGAGGGGTATTTTTTATATGCACCCCTATATACTTATTAACCCTTAATAAGGAACACATGGGATGGGCGGCAGCATTGTAACCAGGCTGTGTGATACAAAGTAAATACAAATACAAAAAGAGAAGTCCTGCGCTCACTCCCATTACTACTGGGCTGGCAGCAAGGACTACAATACACATCAGCCCCAATATATAGTAAAAACCAAAGAAAAGAAAAAGTTACCTGCGCTCTCTCCTTAATCCCTATGTATATTTAGACAAATGGAGGTCATTTAGTTGCTCCAATGGCCATTGGAGGGAATGCCCGCCTGCCAACGTCAAGGCAGACCCCCCTAAGCGGGTCCTAACACTGACCCTTAAGCCTGCTTCCTTGAGCTTCTGGCAAAAATATATCTAATGAGACAGAGAGGGGTATTTTTTTATATACACCCCTATATACTTATTAACCCTTAATAGGGAACACATGGGATAAGTGGCAGCATTGTAACCAGGCTGTGTGATACAAAGTAAATACAAATACAAAAAAAAAAAGTCCTGCACTCACTCCGATTACTACTGGGCCGGCAGCAAGGACTACAATACACATCAGCCCCAATATATAGTAAAAACCAAAGAAAAGAAAAAGTTACCTGCGCTCTCTCCTTAATCCCTATGTATATTTAGACAAATGGAGGATAATCTTGGTCTATGTCATATTCAATTATGTCATACAGTGTTTTATCCATTCAGGTTAATACTAAAACCTATATGGATTGTCAGGTTCAATACCATACTACCAGGTACGTACACCTGTTCACGTAGTATATTCATATCCTATTTTCCTGGAATAGTTAATAGCGTACTGGCAATTAGGGATTTAGGGTCCAATAGGTATTGCCCTTTTCTCTGCATTACGCTTCGTTTAGTGGCCAACACCCCGCCTCACACTCGGAGGTATACACCCATCGGGCTACTCGTGAGCTAACTGCCTTGCATTGTATCATAGAGAGGGCCTCACCTGTCACTCCCTTTCCTATTTTTCTGGTTACTGTCACCGAGAGGCCAACATCTTGCCACTACGTTTGGTGGCCACAAAAAAATCCCCTCATGCCAACGCATAGATAGAGCCTCTCAAGCCACTTGGCAACTAGCAGGGCCTCACCAGTCACTAAATAACACCAATCCTAATTGTTTCGCCTTACAGCTTAGTTAGCAAGCCAGTACAAGACTCCTGGGGTGCAAGTAATAATTGCTATCTTCATTGTTATTTAAGTATGTCTCAAGAAGGTGGCGAAGAATTAACTCTTCCTAGCACCCCGGCTAGATTCGAAACACCTTCACGTAGAGGAGATGTTGCTAGTCCAGCATCTATCAGATCCTGGATGATCCCATGCATTACCACCGAGCTAAGGAGGCGACAAATCCCCTACCCAGCCACAGCAAGGAAAGCAGAACTATTCAAACTTCTCCGCACATCAACTGACAACACAGAGGCGGGGGATGGCCCCAGCAACACCAATTCGGGTGACATCCAGGCTATGTTAGCCTCACTCATGAACTCCATGAGCAAAGTTAACAACAGACTGGCAAATCTCGAGTCGGTCACCAAAGCCCTCACAAAGGCTGGGCCTCCTGCTACTGTACAACCATCACCAACCGAAACTCGGTTAACTGGTACAATTAATTTGTCTGACACTTAGGACGTTAACCCTGCACTTATGATCCCAGCCCACATTAAAAGAGATATCCTGGAAGGTAAAGATGTCCACTTAGCATTTCTACTAATTGCCTTCCAGGATATTGTGGAAAACAAAAAGTATATGTATGACGATGTATTTGTGGTGGTCAGATCCAGGGATTCCAGGTTAAACCGGAAACTGACCATCCCTGAGTTTGTTTTGGCATTTGGCATATATAGAGATGTTATTTGTGCAGTGTACCCTAACAGAAGGGAAGACTTTGATCTATATATGCACAAGCTGGTAGACATAGGAAACAAATATGGTGGTTCAGCATTTTACAATTACCATAGGTCATGTTCTACCAAAGTGTATAGCGCTCTCTCTCAGTTTGGTAACAGAATCAACTGGAGCACACTGGATACAGATATTTTCTGCAGACACTTTGCAGGTCTTAAAACACCAGCTTGTGCATCTTGCTCTTCCACTACCCACATGACAAATATTTGTCCAACCACGGCGGATGACCACTCTCAGTCCCCAAGCACGAGCAACTCTGAGAGAACGGAGAGAACTACCAGAGACAAATTGGGTTGTCCTATCATATTTTTGGGCAAATCACAGATTTGCAACAATTTTAATGTGGGAACATGTAGCTTTAATGCTTGCAGATTATTGCATATATGTTCTAAATGTTTCAGGGCACATGCAAAAACCATGTGCCCCAATAAAATGTACACAAAACCGTACTTAACGCCTGTCAACATTCATGTTTTTTCAGCACTACGGACTAATCACCCTTCAAGACATTTAGTAGAATTTCTCATATCTGGATTTTCAGAGGGTTTAATACAGGCATCATACATATGCCCTCAGGGAATCTAGAATGCCCTAACTTACAATCAGCACAACAGAGGGGTTTCTGGAAGAGGGGTTTCTGTTTGGGCCTTTCAAAACCTCACCATTTACGGCATGGCGCACAAACCCCATTGAGATTGTCACAGGGAAATCTTCCCTCAAACAGAGACTTATCATAGATTTATCGGCACCTCACACCTCTGCTACCCCAAGTCTCAACTCCCCCATTGCCTCCAAGGATGTTTCCCTACAATATGCCACCATAGATCATGCCATTACAGCTATCACCCAAGCAGGTGTCGGAGCCTGGTTAAGCAAGACAGAAATCACCAATGCTTTCAAGCTGCTACCAATCCACCCTACACTCTGGCATTTACATGGCATCAAATAGGCAGACAACTACTATTTCTTCTCCCGCTTAACCTTTGGGTCAAAAAGTAGCCCCAAAATCTTTGACACATTTGCCGAAACACTTTGCTGGCTGTTACTAAACATATCCAGATGCCCCACAGTCATACATTATCTAGATTACTTTTTGTTGGTCGAAGAAAACACCTTTCCCCCCAGAAGCCTAAAGGAAGCGATTAGTCTGTTCAACCACTTGGGCATCCCAGTATCCCCTAAGAAAATTGAAGGCCCAGACACTATCATTACATTCCTGGGCATACAACTTGACTCAGCATCCATGCAAGCAAGCTTACCACAAGAGAAAATAACAAACATTCTCAACAGCATTAATCACTACATCATGCTGGGTACTTGCAACCGCAAGGAACTACAATCTCTTCTAGGTTCCTTAAACTTTGCCATGCGCATCATACCAAGAGGTCGGGCTATCATATCTAGACTTCTTTGTCTTTGTCCACACTCCAGACATGACGACCATAGACTGTCCCTAGATATTCAAGCCACAGCAGACCTGCACATGTGGAAGAAATTCTTAACCACATGGAATGGTAAAAGCTTGTTCCTCCCAGGATTGTCTGACATGTCACCAAACATATGGTCAGATGCGGTGTCTACCACGGGTTTCGCAGCAATCTTTGGGAACAAATGGCTTTGGGGTAGTTGTCCTGAAGAAGTCCAGGATTTGGAAGGTTTTTTCACTACCTCAACTCTTTTTCAGATCTACCCTATTGTAGCAGCTGCTGTGGCATGGGGTCATTCATGGTCAGGGTCATCAGTCCCTTGCTACTCAGACAACCAGGCCACATTTCATATCATCAACAAGGGTCGCTCATAATCTCTAACGATACTGAGATTTCTCAGGAAACTCACTTGGTTGGCCGCATGTCACAATTTCTTCTTGGATTGCTTTCATGTACCAGGTATTTGCAACATAGCCGCTGACAGTTTGTCTCGATTAAATTTTAAGGCATTTCATCACGCACTTCCTTCGGCCGCTCAAGCAGCCACAGCCACTCCTTCATTCCAGCATCTAATCATGGATTAGACATAATTAACCAACACAGCAGGGATCTGTCCAAATTATCATATTGTCATCCAATACTCGCAGGATATACAACAGAGCCTTCACATTGTTTAAAAGATTGTTATTGGAACACGACATATCTCAACCTTTTGTCATGACATCTATCCTGGGTTTTGCTTCTTTTGCCATCTTAAACTATAACTATCTTACAACACCATTAAATTATATTTGACAGGCATTCAACACCACATGCTAACACTCTGGCCTAACAAACATAGCTTCATGTCATCATATCAGATAAAGAACATACTCAGAGGGGGCGTGGCCTGACTGCCGACAGAGATGGACGCTTAGAGTCAGAGCTCCGCACCCGAGGCTCCAAATAAGCACTGCCAACGGCACCAACCCACATCAAAAGCACCAGAACCGAACCCTAACAACCTCCTAAACACCTACCTACGGATGTCAACCCGCAAATATCAGAAAAAAGGCCCCAGAGAAGCCATTTCAGTGGCCGACATGCTCACAACCCCGCGAGCGTCATCACGTGGCATCATGGAGGACACGAGCACCGGCAATAGAACCGGAGATACTAGCCCTCGTGAGGCCTCCACAGCGGCGGGCAAAACCCCAGAGGCATCATCCAGTGCCATCCTTCAATCACTAGCAGAAGTGAAAGGATACCTGGCGGCAGAAATTGCACGAACTGCAGAGGAAGTTAAGGCCGAAATTGCCGCAATTGGCGCCCGCACGACAGAAACAGAACACAGAGTGGCACGACTAGTCACAGCACAGAATACTACCACTTCACTCAATAATGTACTCCAACAAAAAATCACCGACCTGAAGGTCGAAATGGAAGACATTTCCAACAGATCACGACGCAATAATCTACGCGTCCGAGGTCTGCCTGAAAAGGTGAAAGAGGACGATATAGAAAATGTGCTGGTCCAACTCTTCCAGCTCCACTTACCAAATATGCCTGACCACATGTGGCAAATCGACAGAGCACACAGAGCTCTCAGAGCGAGAGGCCCAGACACAAGCCCGCCAAGGGATGTCATTATAAAATGGCACTACTTCAAGACGAAGGACGCCATCTTGAAAAGCAGCAGAGCACAGCCGTTCAAATTCGAGGGAAGAGAGATCCAACTATACCAGGACATTGCTCCGGCCACCCTCCTCCGTAGACGGGCATGGAAGCCGGTCACGGAATTACTGAGACAGAAAGGGATCAGATTTGCATGGGGATACCCCTTCAAGATACTGATTTTCCAAGGCCCCACGCCGGCGATCTTACTACCCACAACGGATGCCCGAGCTTTCCTAACGGACTTAGGTATATCAGTACCGGATGACCTCCAACTTCCAGTGAACGGCATCCCAGAACTGACACATCTGCCGGAAAGCTGGGAGGAACAACACCACCGACCACGCTGAAACCAAGGACATACCGTAATGTATACCGTCAAGTATACATATAATGTTGATTTTAGGCCGGCTTAGGCGCTAGATAGTTTTTTAACAGCGCATCTAAACGCCAATAGGCCTAACTGGGAACCCCATAACATTGTGTTACTAACTGTTCATACTGGTGTAATATTGTTAAAAAATCCTGGGGATGGGGGGAGAGGGGACTGTATAAACCTTTTGACCACTGTGCTACTTAATTGATTGTGATATATCCAACGTTTAACTATGGTTTTAGTTGTGTGGGAAGGGGGCAGGGGACGGAAATTTTTAACCAAATTGATCCATGATGTTCATAACGTGTCACAAAAATAGCGGGACTTTCGGGTCACGGGACCTGGGATTCCCGCTCAAACGTGACGAGCTCCCCACAGAGAGCCTCTGGCCTAAGGCACCCTAAGAAGCAGGGACCAAGAGAATATATCCACGCTACAGGTAGGGGCCCGCATAGGCACCCGGACGGGACACGACCCATATAGACATGAACTTAAGCACAGGACAGGGCCAGCACTTACTTATTCAACCCCAGAGAGCATAAACACCTCCGACCTGTGTTAAAATGAGATAGGGGGCCGATAACCTGATATGCCCTCGACCCGATAGGGACAAATCACGAGGGACATGGACATTAGCCCCATAACCCCCTGTAGCCAATAAGGCCGCCCTTTGCCCGCGAAGCAATCTGCTTCTCCAGAAGAGACACACAGAAAACCGACATTTGATAGATCAAATTGGTAAAAAAGGTCAAAACAAACAAGCAACCAAACGAGCATGATACACCATAGGACGCCCTCCCCTACACTCCCAGGAGACACAGGTTGATTTTATTTTGTATATGAGCCTCGCCAGGGTGCATATCGGCTGAGCTTCCCCCCCGTTAGAGGAGATACCCTCAACGCGGTGGACACCCACCCCCTATAGCTCCTGGCGACTGATAAGACCCGGATATTTTAATTGTCCTGTTTATTGTTTATAAACTGTTTGTAAAAGTTTGCGCATTTAGTGAACTCAGCGCACTCACGCTACTGTATAGCTTGCGTATTTAACGTGCACTTCTACCTTTCTTTAGGTGATACACCTAGTGATATCCCTCACCCCCTCCCCCTCCATCCTCCCCTACCCCCCACCCACCCATAAACGCACCCGATCGAGAACGAGAGCGGAACTGCAGGGGCGTGCGGATCGCGGCGGGCTGCGCGGGCCCGGGCATCGGACCCGGAACAGACTGACTATCCCTCACAGACTGGGTAAGCAGACACGCACTAACACTAGACTAAACATGGACCTGAAAATCACCTCCCTAAATGTGAATGGCCTGAATGTGCCCACAAAACGAAGGCTACTCCTGAGAGAGGTACGTCGCCAGAAGGCCGACATCACCTTCGTACAAGAGACGCACATACCACGCTCCTCGCAACTAACTCTAACGAACCACATATACACAAGGGCATACGCATCACGCGCCCAATGTAAAAAAAACGGAGTAGAAATACTCATACTCATACAAGAAATGTCCCCTAAAGGTAACAGGCGTACAAACAGACGCTGAGGGCCGGTACGTGGCCCTGTCGGGCACGCTGCAATCCAACACATACCATTTGATTAATGTCTATGCACCAAACACCCCCATACCTGAGTTCTGGGCTAACCTTGAGTCACTGATAACCGCCCTACCGAGGGGTATAATAATATTAGGGGGAGACCTTAACGCCACGCCCTGCCCAGCGACAGACCGGGGAGGAGGCCAACGGCTCCCGCGCTCACAACATAGAGGGGCCCAGGACAAGCTCCTACATAAATTCATCCTCAATACAGGGCTACTGGACCCATGGCGCATCCAACACCCAGGCGAGCATGATTATACATTCTACTCGGCCCCACACGCCACTTACTCCCGCATAGATCTTTTCCTCACGAACTGCCTAGGTATGCAGTGGATTAAAACATCTGCAATAAACCTAATCTCCTGGTCGGATCACGCCGACATAGGAATAACCTTAAGAACGCAAGGGACACATGCACCCTGGAAATGGCGTATGAACGCCTCTCTTCTTAAAAACCCACAAATTCTGGAAAGCACTAGACAGGAAATAACAAACTACTTCCTAACTAACGATACCCCAGACATATCACCTACAACACTATGGGCGGCCCACAAGCCCGTAATCCGGGGCCACCTCATAAAGCTAGCCACACACTATAAAAGGAAAAAATATGAGAGACTAACAGACCTCCTAAAACAACTTCGAAAAGCCGAAATGCGAAACAAACAGACGGCCACTCCATCCACGACGAAAGACTTACAAGACATAAGACGCATGATAAGGGAGTTAATGGTGGACGAAGTCAGCAATGACATACGTCACACAAAAAGGCTCTTTTATGAGAAGTCCAATAAAATGGACACCCTCTTAGCAAGAGCCTTAAGACCCAAAACCCACAAGACTACAACTATGGCAGTAAGAAACACGCAGGGAACAATCCTCACCAACCCCGAGGACATCAACATCGAATTCACACACTTCTACACCGATCTATACAACCACGCACCTACACTAACCGAGACCAATGAGGACTACATGGGAGAGGTTAGGACGTTTCTAACTAAAGCCCAACTCAAGAGGCTCCCCGCCAACCTGACGGGGCCGCTGGGAGCCCCCATAGAGGTGGAGGAAGTCGTCATGGCCGTCACTGGACTCAAGGGCGCTAAGGCCCCGGGGCCGGACGGCTTTGACGGCACATACTACAAAACCTTTAAAGAACAACTCACCCCATATCTAACTAAAATGTACAAAAAGTGGACAGAAGGAGAAACACCACACCAAGACCTAATGACAGCAGACATTACCCTCATTCCTAAACCAGACAGAGACCACACCTACATCTCCAACTATCGGCCCATATCACTTATCAATTTCGACGTCAAAACCTACGCTAAACTGCTGGCCAACCGACTTAACCCACTGCTCACCAGATACATACATGCGGACCAAGTGGGCTTCGTACCCACTAGGCAGCTGTATGAAAATACAAGAAGAGCAGTGGACCTCATATGGAGGGCAAGAAGTAAGCAAACGCCTTCTCTGCTCCTCTCCCTGGATGCAGAGAAGGCGTTTGACAGGATCCTATGGCCGTATCTATTCACACTACTCCGACACA
Source organism: Pelobates fuscus (assembly GCF_036172605.1). NCBI lineage: Eukaryota > Metazoa > Chordata > Amphibia > Anura > Pelobatidae > Pelobates > Pelobates fuscus. The sequence goes on along the minus strand of NC_086318.1, from coordinate 173,661,160 downwards.
TGCAATTACCAGACACATTCCTTACAGCAGTGCACGCCTTATATGTAAACCCCAGAGCACAGACACTAGTGCAGGGAACGGCACCACGCCCCTTTACACTTAAAAACGGTACACGTCAGGGATGCCCGTTATCCCCCCTACTATTTATCCTGGCCTTAGAGCCCTTATTGACACTCATCAGGGAACATCCCAGAATACAAGGCATCCGAGTGGCGACGGAAGAGTTTAAAGTGTCAGCGTATGCCGACGACATATTACTGACCCTTACTGAACCTAAAGAATCTGTACCACACCTTCTAACACTGCTAGAGGAATACAAATGCGTCTCGGGATATAAAATAAATGTAGATAAGTCAGTGGGCATGCCCATTGGATTCCCCGATTCGGACGCCACGGAGTTGGCCCAAACCCATGGACTAAATATCACACAACGACCAATCAAATACCTAGGGGTCGCACTCCCGCCCAACACCGACAACATATATGCAACCAATCACCAACGCCTAATGGCCACTCTAATCAAAGATCTAGCCCAGTGGAACAACAAACCCATCTCGTGGATAGGAAGGCTACACAGCGTAAAGATGAACTTACTACCCCGCCTCCTGTACGCACCCAAAAGCAGAGGGGGCCTGGGCCTCCCCAACCTTCATGCCTACTATCTGTCAGCACAACTGGCACAAATAATAGAATGGCACTCACCACCCGACATTCACAGATGGGTTGACTTAGAAACACTACTCATGGGTACTGATCTCCCGCAGTACTGGATATTGGTCCCAAGACAAGATAGACCACCAATATCCACAACATGCCCAGCAATCCTAAACTCCATCAGGATCTGGGATTATGCTGCCCACAAACATGCCCTCACTCACCCCACCTCACCGCTCACACCGTACCTACGCAACAAAGCGTTCCCACCGGGCCTAACAGCCAGAGATTTCAAAGACATAGAAAACACGGGCATCCAGAGATACCACCAATTGTATCAAAATGGTTCAATCAGAACTTTTGAGGACCTCAAGACACTGGCCCCGCTGACCACCAAAGATTATTTTCGTTACATGCAGCTTCGGGACTTTGCTGGAAGCGCGCAAGTTAGGACCGCAGCACACACTAAACCTACCTTCTATGAGGCCCTTTGTGCGGCAGAAGGACCACGTACCGGCCTCATCACCCGCCTCTACACCCAGCTTAGCGCCCCATCAGACAAAACATACACTCCCACATATGTCACGCAATGGGAAAACGACCTACAGCAAACACTGGAGGGGGGTGAATGGCAGGATATATGGGAGGCAGCGACAAAAACATCCATCTGTGTAATTCACCAAGAACAGTGCTACAAGACACTCATGAGGTGGTATACCACACCAGTTAAACTATTCCGCATGGGTAAAACAACCACTGACACATGCTGGAGGGGCTGCGGGGAGAAAGGCACATACATACACATGTGGTGGACCTGCCCCAAAGTAATGACCTACTGGGAAGACATAGCTCAACTGCTGACGACGGTAATAAACAGACCAATCAGACCAGATCCTTGGTCTTTTTTAATAGCCCGACCCATTGACAACTTGCTCAGTAAAGAACAGAAATTGCTCAATAAAATTACGCTGGCTGCCAGAAGAGCCATGGCTCAACACTGGTTACAAATTGACTTGCCACAAATGACCGATGTTATCCGAAATGTCAAGGAGGCCCACCTCATGGATAGATTGACTGCACAAGTTAGGGATACCTACCCACTTTTCATCAAAATCTGGGAACCATGGGAAGACTACACCAACCGTTGACAGTATCGTGACCGACCAGACCTACACACTCTACGACTCGACAGACGAGGCCCGCCCGGGCGGCTCGCCCTGAGCCGGATGTACCCTGTACCTACCCCCAATCCCACTCCTCCCCCCTCTTACTCTCCCCTACTATACTGGCCTTCTTACAGGCCACCCTTTAGAATTGACTATGCTAATAGAGCATGTGTGATAAATGCTTAAAACGATCTGCATACCTTCTGTCAAACAAAATGTGTGAAGCTACTGAGATAAAAATCTTATTCCTTTTAAACTTATGTGCGGATGTATGTGTATACCTGAACATATACACACACCAAAATAACCCCCGTGACCACTTTCAACATATCAGATACGCATACAGCACATGATGTGCCATCCTGCTCTCGCCCTACCTAGAATCCGTACAATAAAACATAGACGAGAGAGACAGTTATGTAGACTTATGTACCAAGATAGGTGTAAGCTAGAACCAACGCGATCAACGGAGGTAACCAACTTTCCATGACCTTACGTGATAAGGAGTCTGAATGAACTTGCCGAAAACATATCACCTCCACGTACTCTATTTAAACAAAAATAAAAAATGTACTGTGCATGTCTTATTATATACCCTATTGTATTGAATGTTATTGTATTGCAAGAGGATTGCCTTTGGGGTACCTCATATGCACGTGTTACCTGTTTAAGTACTCCAAAAATAAAGAATAAAAAAAAAAAAAAAGAACATACTCAGAGGCATTCAGAAATTGGTTCCTCCACGTACTTCGCAGAGATTACCTTTAAATAGTAAACTTTTCCAATCCCTATCCGACCTATTAGATTTAAAACCATTTAATTCTACCACCAATTCTGTAATTAAAGCAGCCATGTGGGGCATGGCCGACCGGACATGGAGTAAACCGCACATCCACGAGGCTCTGCAACCCCGGCTCACTAAGCCCCTAATAACTAGCCCTCCTGCTGCCAAAGATGAGGAAAACCAGGTGAAAGATGACCCCTGGACCTTCGGGTACTGCCTCACCAAAGCAGCCGTCGGGTCCCTGTGGTGTATTACCAAACTCTATAAATTATTATGTACGCATACATTTATAAACTCTGGTCCGTCTACTTTAGCAAATATTTATTCAGAGACAAAACAACAACAACATACAAATAATGACACACAATCTAACTAAATATACCAACAACAACAACAACAGCAACAACAACCTAACTAACAATAACAACTATATCTTATAAAATCACCAGATCCCACTCACAGTTCACTATGATAAAAATTAGCCCATGTCTGCTTGAGGGTCTGCTCAGTAGCACAGCCAAGAAGGAACAGGAAGGAATGGGGATAGGGGGAAGTGGTTATCTCTTTCCTGACCTGTAAAGGTATTGAATTACCCAATTACCATATCAAAGGGTAAAACTTATCCCACTGTGAGAAAGGCATACATGAGCTTGGTCACATGACCCCTGGTCACCATATTAGTTTGATGACAGAATGTCACCACAGTCCCATGGATGAATTCTTATCTACTCCCGACGGCCTCGGATTCACGCGGCAATCAGACAAGATGGCGCCGGAATCACCGGGTGCCAGCAGCACTGCTGATTCCATGTCGGGATCGGTTTGCCCGGACTCACTGACGCAAATCTCAGCAGAGCTGGCGGCAATAGCCTCTAGGCAGATAAGACAGCACTGGTGCAAGAGCTGAGATCCGTCATAAGGGAAGAGATTCAGGAGGTGCGGAGGGATCTTACCACCCTGGAGCAGCGTGTCACGGAACTGGAGGCAGAATGCATGCAGGCCTCCCAATACTCCCAAGCCACGGAAAAAGCCACATCCCGGAAAGGCTCTGTCCTCTTAGACCTGATGAGGTAGGTTGAGGACCTGGACAGCCACGGGCGCTGAAATAACATCCGCGTTAGAGGCCTGCCAGAACGAGCTAGAGAAGACCTGACAGCCATCCTCTCACGGCTTTTCACGCAGGTACTAGGGAGGGAAGCCCCCACCACATACAACATCGAAAGGGCCCATAGGGCTCTCCGACCCCCCATAAATGACGGGCACCCCAGGGACGTTATCTGCTGCTTGCTCTCATTCACCCTGAAGGATGCCATCATGAGAGCAGCCAGGCCTCAGGCCATCACCTACATGGATGCCCAGGTGTCACTTTACCATGACCTCTCCCCTCTGACGCTGGAAGCCCGCCGAGCGTTGAGACCACTTACCCGCATGCTTCAGGAGAGAAGGATACCGTACAAGTGGGGATACCCTTTCAGCCTACAGGCTAGGAGAGATAACACCTGGCACACACTACGGTGGCCGAATGATGTACCCGGGTTCCTACGAGCCCTGGACCTACCGGCGGTTGTAATACCCAGTTGGATCATGTTCGGTCCACCGCAGCTAACTGCAAACCCCGCCAGGCCGCATTCACCAGGTAACAGGGGGGTCAGCCCCAGAGGAGGGGAGGACCAGACGGTTCTGAAGAATGAAGCCCCACACAACCAGCCCACGCCTGCCCGGGGCCACACGCTCCCAACCTGAGTGGGATATGCCCTCTGGACCTGGACTTCCGCCCTGCCCGGCATTGATGCCCTGGACTCAGCTGCAGAGATGACTTTGGGGGTATGTACTTTGCCTCAGTAACGCACCTGCACCATCTGCCTGTGCGCTCCTCTCGGTGGTCCCTATAGCCCCAAGGCCACAGCACACTATGGTTCGCATGTACCCCAGCCCCCCCCCCCTCCGTGTGAGATTCAACCCATGCCGAGACTTTGCTACCGTACAACCTTGCCTTATGGCCTGCATCGTCAGTCTCCCATGCACTGAAGTACAGGAAGCCACAGAGGGTGGGAGAGATTTGCTTGGGCGGGGGTCTCGGGCATGGCTTCTTCATAAGGGGTAGGCACAAGAGACAACCGGGGACACACCAACAGGGGTACATAGGCGGCACCCGGGCTTGACGTGCCGCTGCTGCTGGAGTACCAAACACATAACTGTTCCTATTTCACTGTAACCTAAGATAACCATGTCTGGTCTTCCCACGCTAGGCCTCGACTGCACACTACTGAATGGGGACTTAACATCTAGGGGCGGGAGGGGAGTGGGGGTGTTGGGAGGGGTGGCGGGCACCAGCTGGTGCCGGTATGGTGCTAGACGGGCCCCAATGGGAGAGGGAGGCTTAACGTGAATTCAGGAGCAGATGGTGGTGACAAAACCTGGGAATCCCCCGACGACGTAGCCCATGACACACGAACCCACCCACCTGAGACAGATGCAGGCCCACACGTACACCTCCCACACCTGACCGGTAGGGCGGGAGGTCCACGGCACCGAGGAAAGACAGCCCGCCAAGGCGGAGTGAGGGGATGCACGGGGTGGAATGCAGGGACTACTGGGAGCACTGCCGATACCCACAGGGCATACCTGGGGGCTACCCTGGGAAGCGCTTGAACACACATGACTCCCGAAGGCCCACGACGCCCGCATCCAGGAGCCACTGGCTACCCCCACTCAACACAATACAACAGATGACTACCACGCAGGGCTGGGTAGCTTGACCGGAGATGGGGAGGCTCCCACAGGGGGGAGATGGGACAAAACTTAAGGCCCCCGGCGGGCCCTCTGGGCGACACTGATTTGTTTAGAGTTATGTAGTTGTTATAATGTTAAAATGCACACTCCATTATATTATGCCAAGCAATAATGTTCCAGTTGAATGTTGTTCACATAAATATATATACTGTATAATATGCATGCTGCTCGCAGCCACGGTGACCTGACTATCCCGGTCAGGCTCAGGAGATCTGAGCTACCCTAGTTGAGCCGGACACAGGCAGTAGCCTCACGACCCCTAATTGTACTAAACTCTCGATGGTCCTCACGACCCCACGCAGCAGACCCTTCCTGTATATTAGATCGGGCCCAGGGATCACACCGACCTTAGATGGGTTATCCATACCCTGGAGCAACAGACCGATCTCGGGTCATTGTTGCCTATTCACACCTGACGTCCCCTGCCCCTCTACCCCCCCATGACAGAACCAACACCCGCTGACTGACCTCACCTGACTGACTAATACCTCTCCCTACGATCCCCTTCTGCCTTCTGCTCTTTCCCCCTTATACCTCTCTTCCCACTCCCTTCCCCCCTCCCCGCCCCCCATTGCCCACCCCCCCTCACGCACGCACCGCAGCGATGGCACAGGGATTCCAACCAGCTCCACTCAAGCTCTGGTCCAATAACACCAGGGGCCTAAACATCCCCGAAAAACGTAGACAGCTCCTGGATGAAAAATGGTGCAAAAAAATAATGGAGAGATGACAGTAGTATAATTTTAATTAAAGAGATATCCACAAAGGGTATAGTAGAGGACTGTCATCTCAGTTCAACTACAAATATAATCTGGATACTTAATAGAGAAGTAAGAATGTAAATGACACATTGGTCATATAATTATACTATTGTATTAAGGAATTACATTACAATATTTTTTTGCACCATTTTTCACCCTTTTTTATATTTTCTTATTTACACTTTCTTATACTTTGTTTGCACTATTCACACTTGTAATCTTTTATATACTTCCTTTTTTTGTATGGTATTTATTTTAATTTAATAAACAATGACTTCATTTAGTATATATATATATATATATATATATATATATATATATATATATATATATATATATATATATAGCCACTTATCTAATTTAAACACAGTTTAACACTGGTTTAAATCCTATACACTTTGCACTTTTTTATCACCCACAGTGATTATGGTTGAATTTTTATCTCTTTAAAAGTTTTAAATTATGCAAATATTATATACACTTCAACTCCAAATGAGTCGTTTTAGCCTTTTTAGGTTATATTTTTATATACACTTTCTTCTATATATAACAATTCTGTGAATTTGATGTGTTTTTATGTGTTAAGGATACTTAATATTATTACTCTGTGATTTTGATCAAGGATTTCTAAATCGATAATGGAAATTTCTGTAATTGTATACTCTGGTCTTATATTTGTATTGTATTTATGTTGTATATGTGTATTTTATGTTTTATATACACTTGGATGTTATGTCAGTATCCATATTAAAATAATATATACATTTCTTTTTCCTGTATCAACAAATTAATAAGCCTTTCAAAGCTTGTTTCTTTTTGCAATTAAGTATTAGACCCTCTTTCTAATTAATGTAATTAATTAAGTATTGCTGATAAGCAGTATACTACTTCCAGCTGTTAAACTACTTGCTTAGGATACTGATTCACAAGTGTATTTTATAATTGTAATTGTTTAAAATTTGTTATATATATTGTAAAATTGATGTATGTATCAGCTTGACAAAGACCTTTTGAGGTTGAAACCTTGCTGTTGTGGTTCCTAATAAAGTACCTGTCTTGAACCAAGGAGTGCCTGCACCTCTATTACTTTATTCCCTATTAATAGTAACATATGTTGAAATATGTCAGATCTGCTAGACCAAAAACCATTCAGAAATCCAGAAATGCGTAAAGATTAAAGAGTTGGAAAAAATTAATGATCATTATGTATTATCTATCTCTCATACTAAGACAAGTCAATGTGGTCTTCCAGTAGAAATTCCATTCTATCCAACTACTTCAAAATGGTGTCCAGTAAAAGTTCTAGATATACTATTTCAAAACCAAAACAGCCAAGATCCTAATTCCCCTCTACTATCTCTATGTGGGAGACCACTTAATACGAAAAAATTAATGCTTTATATCCGCACATTAATACTTCGATTAGGTCTAAATCCGTGCTCATTTTTGGGTCATTTATTTGGTATAGGGGCCGCTACCGCAGCCTCAAGTAATCAAGTTCCAACTCATTTCATTAAAAACATGGGATGATGGAAATCTTCAGCTTATCAAAGGTACATTCCAAATCCAGAAAAAGAGATTATGTGTTGTGTTTCAATAAAAATTATCTTTTGCCCTCTTTATTTACAGGCCTAACCACTCATTGGTTACGGCATTCCTCAACCAACTGATGTCATACCCAATGTGTTTTATTTCAGGCTCGATCGGCTATTAATATCCCGGACACACACAAAAAAAAAAAGATATATATATATATATATATATATCCTATTTAAGATAATTTAAGATATGTATTAAGATATACATATATCTATTAATTCAATAGCTATTAAAGTATTCATATTTATAATAATACTTATACACACTGATAGGACAGTGCATTTTCCTAACATGTAGTTATTAATTTTAACGAAGCCATTCTATAGCAAAAAATTATTGAGTACATTTCCCAAATATCAACTCTCATTCAGATTTAGCATTCTAAAAAGGTGCTCTTCTTGGATATCATATCAGTTTTATTAGTATCTTTATACAAAGGGTAATTTCTCACATTCTGTAAAGATAATAGAAATGTTTAACACAACATAGATTTTTCATCTAATGCAGTTCAAATTAGCAAACTTGATAACTGAAGTCCCATCGGTATCCTACCCATCACATTTAACATAAAGTAGCAAGAAAAGTTAAGTGAGCCTTTCAGAAATGACTTAATTTATGTACAAATTTGACTTAAAATCTGTTTTGAAGTTACATTATTTATTGAACACAATATGTTTAAACTAATTACACACAAATTATTGTATTGTTCTTATACATATTGAATTCATCATTCAAATATTTACAGTGTAGGTTGGAAAAAGTATGTAAAACACTAAACTAATGACTTCAACAAAAGCTAATTAGAGTTGGATATTGGGAAACCTGGGGTCCAATTAATGAAACATGATTTCACATGTGGATTAATGTGGGAAAATGTTTTGCAGACTGATAAAACTAATGTTGACTTATTGAAAAAAGATGCAGCACTATGTATGGTGCACTGCGTAGCTACTTGAAAACATTATCCCAATAGTTGGGTATGGTGGAAGGAACATGATGATTTGGTATTGCTTTGCTGCTTTGGGGCTTGGACAATTTTACATCATTGAGGAAAAAATGTGTTTGTATGTTTAGCAATATATGCTACATGATAATATTAGCAGACGCTCAGTAGATGTTGAATGATACAACAGGGCAATTATCCTAAAAGTAAAAACACTACAGAATGGCTTAAAATAATCTGCATTTTGGAGTGGCCTTATCAGAGCAACGTTCTTAAAACCATAGAGGTGCTGTGGAATGACCTCAGGGGAGCTGTTCACACCAGATATCCTAGGAATATGACTGAGCTGAAGCAGTTCTGTGATGAAGACACCTCCAAAATTCCTCCTGAACGTTGTGGAGGTCCATTCAGCAGCTACTGGATACTCTTCATTCAAGTTATTGCAGCAAAAGTAATTAGTGTAGGTAGTGCTCAACTTCAGGGGTTTAATGCTAAATGCAGATAAATGTTCTTGGGTGCTAAATAGAAAGTCATACTACGATTTATGACAGCAAGCATCAAACCATGGCACGCCAATGGCATTTTGCAAAAATATTTATTGATACAAAAAATAACAAATAACAGCATAAGTGTGATAACACCATATTAAACAATAACATATTTAAATATATAATCTAGATGTATGTTCAAACATAGCAAACCCATCAATATTACCTTAGGTACACTGACGAAAAGAATGGAGACCACAGCACCAAAGTTTTGGCTTGATCTCCTTGAGAAAGGCATCAAGCCAAAACCTTTGGCTACAGCCCCAACAGTTCGGCTTGCTAGCTTACTCAAGGAGATCTGTGTAATGGCACTGGTTCTTAACTTAGGATCCAGATCTGTTTGTCTCTTCTCCTCCAGTACTAGGGACCCTAATTGTCTTTAAAGCAGGAAGTAATTTAGTCAGACCTCTGAGGATTTGATTTGGCACCTAGATAATCACTATTGTGCACTAAGTACACTACCACCTTACTTACCTTACTTGCACACAATATTGGAGGAGAAGGTTGATTTAGTCCTATTGTAGAAGTAGGGTGCCTTCGAAGGCACATTAGAACTTGCTTGATAGCACACTATTCTGTTGTTTTACAGAAGTGACATAATTCAGCCACACTGTATCTTTGTTCAATCAATACATTTTGACTGTAACTGTTACAGTTACTATCAACTCTAGCTGATACCCTGTTGTATAGTTTTGCACCTGATAGGACCACTACTGTACATAGAGTGTCTCTAATATCTCCCTCTATTAATATGTAGTAATCTCTACCTGCCTACCTGCATGACACAATTTTGAGCACTCTATACACCCTAATAATTAGGAAGGCAGTAGAGACTAATATCCTATATAGGTGACATTTTATTATTAGTTGTTTGTGATTCTATTTGGTATTTTACCAATTTAAGTATATTTATTAACCCCTTAAAGACGGAGTCAATTGTACACGATCTTATCAAAACAAAATGTAAACAAAACATGGAATTTGTGCCATACATCTGTTCAACTGTTTTTCACTTCTTTCATATTAAATGCACCCACACTTATTATATATAATTTTGTTCAGGAGAAATAGGACTTTCATGTCACATTAAATATTTATATATTAAAATATATTAAAATTAAGAATTTTTTTTTTTTTTAGTTCTGCATGGCATTTTAACTGTGAATTTCATAATACCGTTAGCTGTTACTGCAATAAAGTACACATATTTGTATTCAGCAATGTCTCACAAGTAAAATAGTACCCACATGTACAGGTTTTATGGTGTTTTGGAATTTTACAGGGTCAAATTTAGCACATTCAATTTTTATACTTGTAAATTTGCCAAACTGGTTATGTTGCTTTTGGGACTGTATGGTAGCCCAGGAATATAAATTCCCCCATGATAGCATACCATTTGCAAGAGTAAACAACCCCAGGTATTACTAATGGGGTATGTCCAGTCTTTTTTAGTAGCCACTTAGTCACAAGCACTGGCCAAAGTTAGTATTCATATTTGTTTTTGTGTGAAAAATGCAAAAAAAACTATTGTGAACGCTAAGTTTGGCCAGTGCTTGTGGCTAATTGGCTACTAAAAAAGACTGGATATACCCTACTTGCAATACCTTGGGTTGTCTACTTTTACAAGTGGTATGCCATCATGGGGGTAATTCTCATTCCTAAGTTACCATACGGTCTCGGAGGCAACATTACCAAGCTGGCAAATTTCAATGTGAAAAAACTGAAATGCAAGCCTTATATTTGACTCTCTAACTTTCCAAAACACCATAAAACCTGTACATGGGAAGGTACAGTTGTTTTAGATAAAACCAAGTGTTGTTTGCTTGAGTATCTGCCCCCTGTCCAGATTGAATAGAATGCGTGCACGCTCTGAAGTAAATCAGACTGAGACACAGGTTTTTAGGTTACTGAAAAACTTCGGAATGGTTAATCGGTGGGGCAGCAATCCCCTTATAAAAGCAGAAATACATCATATGCAAAACATGAGATAACATGGAAAGTACGTTTTTAATTGGTAAATGCTAAGTGTCTTATCTAGTGTACCTCCTCCAGGGTGTGATGTCAATAGCATCCTGGGTGCAGCTCTCTAGATGGAGACACCATCTTAATACATGACATTATTTACATTCTTGGGTCGATGGGAGGGGGTGCTCAGCAGCCATTTTGAGCAAATACTGATTACAGACATGCATAGTAAATAGACATTTTACTAACATTAAATTATATCCATAACAGTCCCCCCTTAAAATGACTATTTACTAATATCTACCCTAAGCATCTGAATATCTAAATCTGTCCCTAACAGGCTACAGCACATCTGTCTAACAGGCCTTGGAACTCTTTTGGTGCTGCACATAGGAAGAGCAGTGGCTTGTCCACCACCCCCCTCGCTACAGACTTTGCCCGTAGAGACAGACGCTAACCCTACTATCCTAAAATAAAGTATCTTTGTTACTTGTGGGAAGGGACTGCTTAGGGTACATTTACTTATTCTTAATCGTATAAGTCCTGTCCCATGCTACCTCAGTACAGGTGGACTCAGAACATTTATTCAATATTAATATCACCACAAACTCAGGATGAGCAAATGATCCTGAAGAAGCTTCGACCGTGTGTTGGCACCTCAGCTTCCGGACATGAGGGCTGCAGGGTGAGGAGTACGTCTGAGTCTCTTTAGCTTCACGAGGTCTCCTTTTTGAGGTCCTCGGCTTTCCATCGATGGCAGGTGATCAGGCATTATTATGGCCATCAAAACACCTACTTGTTGATATTTTCTCTACCCAGTATCTTTATTTTCTTAAAATGGAGTTTCAAAGGGTTGTCAAGATCAACAAACGTTACTTCCCATGGAGCAGAGGCAGGTTTGGTTCTGGAGTGGTGAATCCACGGGGTGATCTCAGCAACTTTCACGGTGTACTACTTGGCATGCGGTCTCTCCTCCTACTGGGGACTGGGTAGGCCCCCGGCCATCTTGAGAACATATCTACTATAACTAGTGCATATTCGAACCGGCCACTCTTTGGCATTTGAATGTGGTCAACTTGGATTCTTTGGAAGGGATAGTGAGGTTTGGCTAGATGCTTCGGAGGGGACTTTTTCCATTCTGCCTGGGTTGCACTTGGCACAGATGGTGCAGGATCTGCAGTAACTGTTGGTCAGAGACGTAATCCCTGGTGCTTCATAGTATTTGTTGATCAGGGAGTTCATGAGGGTCTTGGACAGGTGTGATGCTCCATGGGCTCACTGGACCACTGCTGAGTACATGCTCTTGGGTAAACAGAACTTGAGATTGTTGGAGTACAACCCGTCTTTAAGGGTTGCCCTTTTCTGTTTCCAGCTTTTAATTTCTTCAGGATCAACAGCTACTTGTTGTTCATTCAGGAGCTTGAGGTCTGTGGGTAAGGTCTGCATGATGAATATGGAATTTCTTCAGCGGACACTCTTCTGTCCACTTCCCTTAGTGCACATGCAGCTATTATGGCAGCTTGATCAGCTATATAGTTGCCTTGTGCTTCCTTCAAGTTCAGTCTTCCGTGAGCCTTTACCTTCAGTATGGCCACTTCTTCAGGGAGGCGTAGGGCGTCCATCAGCTCTTTGATAGCCGTGCTGTGCTTGACTGGTGTGCCAGTTGCTGTGAGAAATCCTTTTGTCTTCCAGATTAATCTGAAGTTGTGTGCCACGCCTAGTGCATATCTTGAGTCAGTGTAGATATTGGCGCGCTTTCATTCAGAGATCTTGCATGCTGTGGTGAGAGCCTGTAGCTCAGCTTCTTGAGCAGACATGGATGAGGGAAGTGGGGATGCTTGAAGTACTTTATCCATTGTGGTGAAAGCAAATCCAGTATGGTATCTTCCTTGTTCATCAGCATATCTGGAGCCATCCCCAAACAGGATGAGGTCAGGCTTTTGTAAGGCAGCTTCATGCACAATTGGGAGGTGTGTTGTTTCCATTTTCTTCTGTTCGAAACAATCATGAGGTGCTTCTGGATCTGGGTCTGTGGGAGGAGTTTCAGTGCATATCTCTGTGGAATCGAGGATAGCCAGTTGTCTTGAAATTCAGGGTTCGCTTGGTGACACCCTCCTTAGAGAGCTGGGTCTGGTCTGCAGTGCTCCATGCTTTGGCCAATGGGCCAAGTGCTTTCCATAAAGTCTGTGGGGACTTGGCAAAAGAGATGTGAGGGACAGCTAATTCCCAGTGGTCATATAGGTGAGCTACATCTGGAGGCAGGAGGACTAAGGCTAGACAGTTGCCTTTGGTGTCACAGAACTGATCTGTTATGGTGAGGCATACCTCCACCAGCTGGAACAGGTCTTCTTCTTAGTGGGGTTTGGGTCCTGGAGTATTTCTGTACCACAGGGTGCAGTGAGGGAAAGGCTGAGTATCATGTGGGATGGGGGTTTGCGCACCTCCATGCGAATAATGGAGTCTGGGTCTATGTTGAGGCTGTACCAGTAGTGGGGAATTCCCCCCTGGGAAGTGGCAGAAGAGTGGCCAGGTTGAGGGAGTAGCACCTCTGAAGGGATACGTTGTCTGGCAGCAGAAGAGAGCATTGTAAGCGGAGGTGGCGGGCAACTGAGACATGTTTGGGCTCGACTTGAGTGAGGAGGGCAGCAATGTCATGTGGTGCAAGAATGGTGAGCTGATGCCCAAGTACCAAATCACTTGTCTTTTCAAGGAGGGCCTTAGCTGCAAAAACTGCTCAAAGACAGGAGGGGCCTCCTCTTGCCACGGGGTCCAGTTGGCATGAGTAGTAGCCAATAGGACATTGGCAGGAGCCATGGGACTGTGTGAGGACTCCAGAGGCATGACCTTGTCTTCCAGACACGAACAACTTGAAGGGCTTCTGATAATCTGGTAGGCCCAGAGCTGAGGCAGTGGAAATGGCATGTTGTAAGGCAAAGATACAAGACAAGGCCTCAGGAGACAGAGAAAATGGTTCAGTCTTTAGGGCATCATAGAGTGGTTGCATGAGGATGGAGGCCTTTGATATCCAGTCTCTGCAGTAGGAGAGTAGACCCAGGAAAGCATGGAGGGACTTGTGTGCTTTGGGTGAATAGATAGCTGAAACTCCTCTCACCTTGCATCCTTGTTCAGCAAGATAACAGAGTAGATCCTCTGAATCACGCTCAGCAGTAAGGAGATAGCAGCACAGAGGAGGAAGTCATCCACATATTGGAACAGGACCACATCAGGGTGAGACCTTTGCATGAGTCCAGGATTCAAGCCATTGCCTTAGCAAACTGACTAGGAGAGTTTTGAGCCCCTTGAGGCATGACATTCCAGGTGTAATGTTGACTGTTATGGGTGAAGACAAACAGATATTGACATGAGGGATCCAGGGGTACACTGAAGAAAACATTATCCTTTGCAAAATTAAATAAATAACCAAACTAAAAATCTAAATTAAATTCTCTAACACAACATTATCAGTGTCTAAACTATACCTAAGTATTCAAAGTTGGAAATTATTGAAAAATAAAATTGGCATAAATAAATAAATAAGACAGCTGAAAACATTATGCATTTAACAGCCCATAAAGCTGTCTATAGAAAAATATACTTTAAATTAGCATTACTCAAACACAGCACCTGTGCTTTAGTACTTTATTGGTCAGTTTAGATTAATACAATCAATCTCCCATCGCCTTACTACACCCAAGCTTTGCAAGACCCATACAATTAACATTCCATATACACAATTCTTACTTACAATGTTCCCAAGATTCATGCAATCCCCACATTTACCAACACATTACGCAAATTAACAATCTATTTCTCCTACTATTCACCAGTCATTAGCTTATTTTTCTCCATATACAAACCTAGTATTCCACGTGTCCCTTTTTATCCACATTGCTTAAAATTGCAACAAAATCTCACTTGCCTTTCTCTTCCCTTACCCCAATATTCTATTATCCTCTTTACAACCCATCACTCTGTAGTTTTCCACTAGCCTATATCCCTAAAATCCTACAATCCTCTTGTTCCCAATGTACACAATGTACACAATACTGCACAGAAATTCTTACTTCAATACTCACTATATACCATCAGCTTATTTTGTACATACCAAACATTCCTCTATCATTGTTTCAGCTTCACTTCCTAAACACTGTAACCACCCATTGATATACCACCCTATACAACAGATCTAAACAATCTTCTTCACCTTGCTTTGCATTCATCTGGCAACCCCCCCCCCACCCCCCCCTTGGCACCCCAATGGCATCTATGTATACATGGGGTCACAACTGCCTCTTACAGGGTTGTTTCTCCTTGTCCTAATGTGTGGGGGTGACTTATCAAGTGTGCGTGTAGCGTATGCATTTGTGTGTGTGTAAAGGTACACAGTGTGTATATAGAAGATGGAAATAATTGCACCTTTTTTCCATAACCTATGATAGGTGAGAGCCAATACAGGGTTAACACAGATACTTTACACAGTTAATCCTCTGTTCAATATCATTTTTCCCTGTCTTTTGTAAGATGCTTTGTAACATGAGAAATACAGTGTCCTTGCATTCTTGTGGGCGGGTCTTGGTAGCTTGTGTGCACAGTATCTGGTGAAGCAGAACACAATATCTTGTGAAGGAGGGGTGAATGGGGGCGCTGCGAGCAGGCTATCAGTCTGACTTGAGATGAGAAGGGAACTTACAGTTTTTGTTTAATGTGTCTCGTTCTGCCACAGTTCCAGCATTTCTACTTGCTGGTGGCTATTGGCCTATCTGGGGGGCTGTCACAGCCAAAAGGGCTATTAATGTCTTGTAATAAACATGGGCTTTGCATGCTTCTGACCCATCCTCTCTAATTAAGTCGTCACAAGATAGATACAGACAGGAAAAAGAAACGTCTACAGTGCTCGACTGCCACGAGATTTCTTGCGTCTTCCGAAAACGTAGACTAGTTCCTTGGTCCGCCCACCCGAGGTGGCCACAGACTGGAGCGGAGTGAGTAGTGCGTGACCAACACTTCTCTCATTTAGGATAGAAGAGGAAAGTAACAAGACATAGACGTACACAGTACACATTACACGTATTGCAAACAAAGAGACATACCATATATACTCGAGTATAAGACGAGTTTTTCAGCACATTGTTTGTGCTGAAAACCCCCCACTCGTCTTATACTCGAGTGAGTGTCTGTATTATGGCAACTTACATTGCCATAATACAGACAAGGGGCTGTTGGGGGCTGGCAGAGAGCTCTTACTTACCTTTCCTGCAGCTCCTGTCAGCTCCCTTCTCTCTCCACCGGTCCGGTCATCTCCCACTGCAAGTCTCGGGAGAGCCGCGGGGTCAGAGCTCCGTGCGGCACTCACACCGCAAGACTTGCAGAGGGAGCTGACCGGACCAGAGGAGAGAGAAAGGAGCTGCAGTAAAGGTAAGTAAGAGCTCTCTGCCAGCCCCCTCCACTGAACAGCCAATGCAACTGGACCACCAGGGAATGAGAGCCCCCCTCCCTGGCCAGCTAACAAGCAGGGAGGGGGGACGAAAAAAATAAAATAAACATTTAACTAATATATAAAAAAATATATATATTATAATAATAATCATAATATAAAACAAAAAAATATTAAAACAATAATAATAATATAAAAAAAATATAAAAATGCATACCCCCCACCAAGGCTCTGCATCTCATACACACACACACTGCACTCATACACGCATTCATACACACACACACTGCATTCATACACACACTGCACTCATACACACACACACTGCATTCATACACACACACTGCACTCATATACACACACACTGCATTCATATTCATACACACACACTGCATTCATACACACACACACACACTGCATTCATTATATACACACTGCATTAATTATATACACACACTGTAAATAAATATTCAATTCATATAATTTTTGGGGGGATCTAATTTTATTTAGAAATTTACCAGTAGCTGCTGCATTTCCCACCCTAGTCTTATACTCGAGTCAATAAGTTTTCCCAGTTTTTGGAGGTAAAATTAGGGGTCTCAACTTATATTCGGGTCGACTTATACTCGAGTATATACGGTATACACCAGAAGGTTCAAAATACAGATACAATCAAACCACAAATCCTTTGCAATAAATGTTACGGCTAGCAATAAAACCCCGGCTGCGTGCTTATGGCACAATGCCTAACAATAAAAAAAAAAACCCGCTGGGCGCCCACCAGGCTACAGCTAACAATAAATCCTGCTATGCGACCACCATGCTACAGCTAACAATAATTCCTGTGTAACCCTGTCTGCTCTGACAGTAAAGCAACAATAAAGCCTGCGTAACCCTGTCTGATCTGACAGTAAAGCAACAATAAAACCTGCGTAACCCTGCCTGCTCTGGCAGTAAAGCAACAATAAAATCTGCGTAACCCTACCTGCTCTGGCAGTAAAGCAACAATAAAATCTGCGTAACCCTGCCTGCTCTGGCAGTAAAGCAACAATAAAATCTGTGTAACCCTGCCTGCTCTGGCAATAAAGCAACAATAAAACAGCAATACATTCTGTAAAATTTCTTCACCTTATGAAAAATACATTCACACCCAGGAGGCAGATAGTCAATATACAGATTCTTTACAAAGGGCCTCCAGGCAAGCTATTTACCTGTCTTTGGTGCCCTCCAGCAGCCGACGGAGACAGACCAATCACAGGGACAGGAAATACAGTTAATTACCGTATATTCAGAGTTGATCAGGCTCTCCCGTCACTGCAGGTCGTCTTCCCCCGGTGTCTTTTAGAACGGCTGGCCAGGAAAGGGCCACAGCCATGGAGCCCCACCTTGGGCGCCAATTGTTTTAGATCAAACCAAGTGTTGTTTGCTTTAGTATCTGCCCCCTGTCCAGATTGAATAGAATGCGTGCACGCTCTGAAGTAAATCACACTGAGACACAGGTTTCAGGTTACTGAAAAACCTTGGAATGTTTAATCAGGGGGGCAGTAAGCCCCTTATAAAGGCAGAAATACATCATATGGAAAACATGAGATAACATGGAAAGTATGTTTTTAATTGGTTAATGCTAAGTGTCTTATCTAGTGTACCTCCTCCAGGGTGTGATGTCAGCAGCATCCTGGGTGCAGCTCCCTAGATGGAGACGCCATCTTAATACATTACATTCTTTACATTCTTTGGTCGATGGGAGGGGGTGCTCATCAGTCATTTTGAGCAAATACTGATTACAGACATACACAGTAAATAGACATTTTACTAACATTAATTTGTATCCATAACACAGTTATACTTGGGAGACTTCATTGAACACAAAGATTAGTGTTTCAAAACAGTAAAACGTATTACAACAATAATATCATCAGTGAAAGCATACATATATATTTCTTTAAATTGTGCGGATATATATATAATGGAACACTTATGTAATTTTTATGTAATTATATATATTTATATTATTATTATTTGTATTTATTTATATATAGATAGATATATATATAGCATATCATGACCGCACTCAGGGACTTGTAAATAACACTAAAACTTAACTTTTAATGTTCAAAATAAATCAAATCAGCTTTTACCATCCTGATGAAAGCCCAAACATGGGGCTGAAACGTTGATTTGATTTATTTTGAACATTAAAAGTTAAGTTTTAGTGATATTTACAAGTCCCTGAGTGCGGTCATTCTCTGTTTTACTATGCTATTTGCCTGACCAGCACTTGGCACATTATTTACCTGTTCCAGGAGTGCAAGCAATTTTGTATATATATATATATATATATATATATATATATATATATATATATATATATATATATATATATATATATATATATATATGTGCAATTTAAATAAATATATATGTATATACAAAAAATAATAAATAAATATAAAATAATTTTACATTTTAAAATGTAATTATATATACATATGTAATTTCATTCTAACTGTATGTCCTGTGAGTGCACTTCAACAAGAACCTATATAAACTTATGGTCGGAGTTTGCACCGAGGCATTAACAAGACCGGGAGCAGTGAGTGCGGGACACGTGGAAAGTTATATGTATAACTTTTTTTTTTGCTGGTAAATATTCCTATTTCACTCATACCAGTGAATGAGATTGAAGCTTTTATTTTGCATATATATGTAGGCATCTACATATGTAATCATTTATGTAATTATACATATTTATATTATTATTATTTGTATTTATTTCTATATAGATAGATATATAGCAGATCATTATATATTTACACAGTAAAATATAGTTTTGAAGGCTCCTGAATACCAAATGGCATTCATAATCTTTTCAAGTATTTTACAAAAAAAATAAAATAAGCTACTGGAAGCTGCTCATATATTTAGTCAATATCTTGAGGACAGAGAGGAGGGGTTAACCCTTCGTGAAAGTGGGATATAGAGAGAAAAAGAACATTATCTGTCCTAATAAATCAATTAGTAAATAATTAGTAACACATAATATATAACGTTTAATTAGTATATATCAAATAAGGATAAAGTAACCTTGGAACACAGGGATACTCGGAGTAAAGGAATATATACAGGGGATAAGGTATATACACACAGGATAATATCAAATAATAAGTACCTATAAGGGGTAAACAGTAAGGAGAGTATAGAATACTGAATTCCCCCAGAGAAAAGCCATAAGTGTATATCAGTTATGTAAACTTCTCCTCAGAAGGAATAGTTACTTCCCAATAGTCATTTGGCTGGAAAATGTAACAAACTGAACAGATACTTATATCTGAAACAATGTCACAGAAGGTATGTTTCTATTTAATTAAAACAATAAGTAAAAAAATTTAAACAGAACAGAGAGGGGGGAATGTCACCTAAATGTCTAATTAGGTAAAGCAAAACTTTAAGTGAAGTTTTGTAAAAATAATCCCCTAAAGAAAGAGAAAACAAACAAAATAATACTAGTGCAAATAATAGGGATATCCAAGCTTCTATGTTCCATGGGTTTGCTGAAACGAGAGGTATATAGTTGGTGCTATTAGTGTAAAGAGAAGCCCTGAACGGTATAACAATAGTTTATAATATCTATTTAATAAGAATCCTGGGTCAATAAATGCCGCTATCTGTAAGGAATAACTAACCCTGTGTCTGTGCCTTCAGGGGCACCTAATATCCAGAATAAGCTATGGACACTAAAATTCCCTCTAACTGCACTAACTGAACTCTTGTATTAGCTGCCCCTCTGGAAAATAGCCTACCTTCTAACACCCAACAATCTGGTATATATAAAGTATCAGAGATAGTACAATAGTGAGTTAGAAGTAGGAGAGGAGAGATTTGGCAAAAGAGGATAAGAGCAGTGTAGCCCCGAAGCGCGTTTCGCCGGTTAGGTATCAGTATCCCCGTGTTCTAAGGTTACTTTATCCTTATTTTAAATATACTAATTAAATGTTATATCTTATGTGTTACTAACTATTTACTAATTGATTTATTAGGACAGATTATGTTTTTTTTTTCTCTCTATATCCCTCTTTTCAAGTATTAGCTCAAAGCAGACAGAGATTTTGTTCTGTATGTTTTCTACATGATGCACAAAAATTTAGGCAAGGATTTGACAGGTAAATAACCTATTTGTTAGTATTTATTTTTTGTTACAGGCACATATAATAACTGAGTCTTGGTAGATGCATCATGGGTACCTTCACGAAGGAACAATGAGCAAAAATAGTGGAATTTTATTTTCAAAATGACAACTGTTTGGCTACTGGATAATTTCAAGAATTCTCAGATTAATTGGCTGCCATGTTTGCCAACTCTTTCAGCTCCAGATTACTTCATCATAGACTCAAGTCTATTCATTGAACTAGAAGTTAAGCCAAAATGACAAGGAAAGTGCAGATTTAAATTCATATTTAGTCATCCTGGAAAATCAAGCAGCATTTTTTTTTTTTAAATTTGACTAGTTTAGCTTAAAACACCTAATTATGTGTCATGTCATCATGTCTATGAAAGTTTGCATATGTGTTTCCACTATAGTTTTCACATATTTAGGGCAACTAAATAAATGTACTCCAAAACATATTTAATTGTTTTTGTCCTGATTTTGGTTAGGATTTTATCTATTTAGAAGTAATTGTAGCTAGGTTTTTAGGAGCCTATTTGAAGTTATTTTATAAATGATGGCATAGATAATGTCTCTAAGTGCAGGTGAGATACCTACATATTTATGCAAAATAAAAGCTTCAATCTCATTCACCGGTATGAGTGAAATAGGAATATTTACCAGCAAAAAAAGGTCCAGATGCATTTTTTTTTATTAATTTGTTTACTTTTTTATTCTTTTTATGTACTGTTATAATGATAAGGTTGTATGAAGAATTGAACGTCAATCTTTTCTGTCTAGAATACCATGTTTCGAAATGTGCTAGCACTAACAAACACAAATGGGCTATAATATTATATTAACTTTGTGAAAAGAAAAAATAGTATAGAAAGGGAAATTAATTTATGGATTTTCATTTGTTTGTGCTGTGACTTCTAAAAATATGAAAATGAGATGACAAGCTCTTACTTTTATCATGTTAATAACAGAGCAGGCTAATATCACAAAGAAGGTAACATCAAAAGGAAAGGCAGTTTTTTAAGTGCTGTGTAGTGGATGCCATATCTTTTCCGTAGGTTCTATGAATATAAAATTGTAATATTCCACAAAACATCCTGATTATCAAAACACAATCCAATGAATTCGTATCAAAGGCTATACAATCAAATTCTGTATAATAAAATTGAAAGTATATGGTTGATTATATAAATAGTTTAACATTGAAATCCCTATTTTTTTTTAATGCAGCTTTGAAGAATAAAGGAATGAAAAAAAAATACTTTTACCTAATGTTCAGAGGCACCCAAAATAAACATAGTATTTGTGCTATGGTAGTATAGCATGCATACAATTAATTATCAAACTATGTATTACTGGTTGATCATCAGCAATAATCTGATAAATTTTTTCAGAGTCTTAAAATGCCATATAATTTTACAATTACAAATCAAGGACCGCCTCAAACAATATCACCAGTGCAATATTCTTTATCAGATGTTAAGCTTTAAATAGGTAATAAGGAATAGTGAGTGCGCTTACAATAAATAAAATACAGTGTTAATCACACCTAAAAAATCTGAAGGGCATATAACACATTTGATTACAATGCAATAATACCAAAGTGCTATAGTGCTTTAAGAAATTTACACAATATGTGGAGTGCCAAAGTGCATATATGTGCAGACAAGGGATATCCAATATAAATAAAAAAAGGACTGATATACTTGCAGAGCTTCTGGAACAAATAATACACGGCTCTGTAATACAAATAATACAACACCTAGTGCAATATGTTTGTACAGTGCAAAATTAACAATAAATAAATAGGTATCTCACTCACAATGGTGGAGTGGTTGAAGTACCACCCCAAACTATCAGGCTCCAGGGAGGATCAGCCCCCAGTGATCGTGGGATCCACTCAGTGTAGAAAGAACGTGGGCCAATCCGGATATGTGTAAACCAAGAATTTCTTTATTACCAATGCATAAAAAGATATAAAACACCAGTCTCCTGCAACCTGCTACCGATAGTCCGAGAAAGAGAGAGAAGGTCTATAATCAGAGTGTCCTCCTCGCAGCTCAATCCTCATGGATACACGGATACACGGTGTAGGTGCAAAAACTTCCGGATCGTTCAGATGCAATGCATTTCTCCCCTCCCACGGGGCTTTTTCAAGCATAATCCACGTTCCTTGGGTCTTTCTTTATATAGGCTAACTAATTAGTTAATTTGGAGCAGTCCATTTCAATTAAGTCCAGGAGTATACACATAAACTCCAAACATTATAATAAAAGGAAGGAGTGAAAGAAATAAAGGAGAAATTAAAAAACCTCAAATGCAAATATTCAATAAATATATACATATAATTCCAGCACAAATACATGGTTAACTAGATGCATCGTATAGTTATATTCACCTCATCTGTTTAACACCCAATTGTGTAACAAAAGTGCAATGTGCGGTGTACATAGAATATACCTTCTTAAAATCCATTATATATCTATCAGAAGATCTAAAAAATTATTATATAACTACATATTTAAAGCTAAAAACTACATATAGAAAATGTATAGAGAAAAATTTATAGAGAAAAATTTGTATAGAGAAAAATATTGTTGGTTAAAGTGCAAGGCTTATTATTCCCAATTGCAAGACACAAAATGAGAAAACAATTATTTATTGTATAATCACTTATGATGGAGATATGTATCCACAGCTTACAATTAATTAGAGGGGTGACTTGGAAAAAAGAATTTTTACTTGTCACTTGTGATGTCACCTCACTATACACCTGCATTCCTCACGAAAAAGGATGCAGGGCGGTTCAGCAGTTTTTAATTCAGGATAATACATTGCCTTTGGAACAAATTAATTTTTTAATTGATTGTATAAAATGGACATTGGGTAATAATTATTTCTGGTTCGATGCCTCCTTTTATTTACAGCGTAGAGGTACGGCGATGGGAAGTACCTATGCGCCCAGCTATGCTAATATTTTTATGGCTAGTTGGGAGGAGATTTTTATTTATGGGAACCATAGCTGGGCGTCGCAGATACATGCCTATCGCCGTTACATCGATGATTTGGTTTTTATTTGGGAAGGCACAGAACACAGTTTTAATGAGTTTTTTAAATTTATTAATAATAATGACTGGGGTATACATCTCACCTCCAATATTAGCCCCACCAGTGTAGAATATCTTGATTTGAAAATATACACTGAGGGGACTATGTTAAAAACAGAGACCTTCTTTAAGAAAGTCGACACGAATGGGTATGTCATGTACAGTAGTGGACATTACTCACCCTGGCTGAATAACATCCCTAAGGGACAGCTTCTTAGGGTTAGATGTAATTGTACAGAGGATCAGAAATTTCATATACAGTCCCAAGAACTCTTGGATAGATTCAGAGAAAAGAACTACCCAGAGGATATTTTAGAAAAAGCTTGGGAAGAAGTTAAAGAAATGACCCAGTATACACTACTTAACAAAGATAAGGGAAAAGCACCTATTTCAGCCCAAGACGCACTAGTCTTTGATTATAATTCACGTCATAGAGACGTTAGACGTATTATCAATAAATATTGGAATATACTCAAGACAGATAAAGATTTGGGACCCTTGTTGCCTGAAAAACCGTTCTTAACGTTCAGAGGGGCTCCCAATTTCAAGAGTACTCTGGTTAATAGTTACATTAAAGACAAACCAAAACAAAAAAGTATTAATGCATTTGGGGAAATCTCTGGTTTTTATAAATGCAAGATATGTTTAGGCTGCAAAAGCACACAACAAGTAGGGAATGGTAGGTTCTTTGAGTTCCAATCAGAGAGCACGAAAACTTCCTATAAGATCAGGGAACATATGACATGCCACAGTAGTAATGTAATATATCTCTTACAGTGTTCATGTCATTTGCAATATATTGGTAGAACTACAAGACCACTGTTCAAAAGGATTAGAGAGCATGTATATAATATACGTAAAAGAGTAACAAGCCATAGCGTCTCCGATCATTTTAATAAAGTACATAACGGAGACCCTAGGGCTCTCTCCTTCATGGCCATAAAGAAGGTTACTGCTAATTGGAGGGGAGGTGACTTTATTAGAAAAATTGGCCAAGAGGAAATGAAATGGGTCTATTACCTCGATACTATGTCCCCTACTGGCCTAAATATTGATTTCGATCTTTTTAATTTTTTATAGTAGTTTTCTATAGACATTTTTAGACATTTATAGACATTTTTATAAAAGTAATTTTTTAGGATGTTTTTTAGTAATTTTAAGTTATTGTATTGTCATCTCTTTCTAATTATCTTATAAGATACTGAATTCTATGTATCCTCACAATATCACTCTATAGTCTTTGAACTTTTAAGAAAAAAAGGGGAAAGAGAAATCCGTTGTTTAGCGGATATACCACTTGGAAAGCTTTTTCCCTAAATTGTATAATTAGTTTCTGATTTTGTTAAAAGAGAATTCACTTAAATTACTACTGAGTATCTAGATGGAAGCTGTGGATACATATCTCCATCATAAGTGATTATACAATAAATAATTGTTTTCTCATTTTGTGTCTTGCAATTGGGAATAATAAGCCTTGCACTTTAACCAACAATATTTTTCTCTATACAAATTTTTCTCTATAAATTTTTCTCTATACATTTTCTATATGTAGTTTTTAGCTTTAAATATGTAGTTATATAATAATTTTTTAGATCTTCTGATAGATATATAATGGATTTTAAGAAGGTATATTCTATGTACACCGCACATTGCACTTTTGTTACACAATTGGGTGTTAAACAGATGAGGTGAATATAACTATACGATGCATCTAGTTAACCATGTATTTGTGCTGGAATTATATGTATATATTTATTGAATATTTGCATTTGAGGTTTTTTAATTTCTCCTTTATTTCTTTCACTCCTTCCTTTTATTATAATGTTTGGAGTTTATACTCCTGGACTTAATTGAAATGGACTGCTCCAAATTAACTAATTAGTTAGCCTATATAAAGAAAGACCCAAGGAACGTGGATTATGCTTGAAAAAGCCCCGTGGGAGGGGAGAAATGCATTGCATCTGAACGATCCGGAAGTTTTTGCACCTACACCGTGTATCCGTGTATCCATGAGGATTGAGCTGCGAGGAGGACACTCTGATTATAGACCTTCTCTCTCTTTCTCGGACTATCGGTAGCAGGTTGCAGGAGACTGGTGTTTTATATCTTTTTATGCATTGGTAATAAAGAAATTCTTGGTTTACACATATCCGGATTGGCCCACGTTCTTTCTACACTGAGTGGATCCCACGATCACTGGGGGCTGATCCTCCCTGGAGCCTGATAGTTTGGGGTGGTACTTCAACCACTCCACCATTGTGAGTGAGATACCTATTTATTTATTGTTAATTTTGCACTGTACAAACATATTGCACTAGGTGTTGTATTATTTGTATTACAGAGCCGTGTATTATTTGTTCCAGAAGCTCTGCAAGTATATCAGTCCTTTTTTTATTTATATTGGATATCCCTTGTCTGCACATATATGCACTTTGGCACTCCACATATTGTGTAAATTTCTTAAAGCACTATAGCACTTTGGTATTATTGCATTGTAATCAAATGTGTTATATGCCCTTCAGATTTTTTAGGTGTGATTAACACTGTATTTTATTTATTGTAAGCGCACTCACTATTCCTTATTACCTATTTAGCACTTAGGAGATCTCACCAGGACTCCCAGTGAGTTGCAGCTATTTGTTTCGATTTATATTGTGTATGCTCGCTATACATATATTTTCCTCCTTGTGCGCCATTTAACCTTCCGTCGATATATAGATGTTAAGCTTTCCAAACATAACTAAATCCCTCATCACCTTCCTAAATATCTGCTGAAGAACATTGGCCTTACTATGTATGCTTCACAGGGCTCCCCTAATTTGGGACAATTGGCATAGCGTAATAATCCACAAATTAACCTAGTGTCTAACACTATCTATTTCTGCCTTCTAAAAAGTATACCTCATGTTTAACAGCTGGGAGGATTTAAAAATATCTTTGTGAAACACTTCCACTTTACTTCTATTTAAATACACAGAGACCTGCTTCATATTTGACATTGAGCCAATACACATTGTGACGCAGTTAGCGTACATTTTGGCATAACATTTTGATACAAGCCAAAGGTAGCCTATCTGGGCCTATTAATAGGCATTCTGATCATTCCTCCTTGCCCTGTCATAGTCTGTATCACCGCCCATTATTTATTTAATTAGGTTCCCCACCCGTCGCTCATGGGTGGGGACCTGGGAGGGACATTTGGCCTCCCCCATTATTTATTTAACTAAGGTCACTACCCGACGGTCATGGGTGGGAATCTGGGGGACACACTGGGTCCCCCCTTGATATTAATAGCCCCCATCCGCCAGGTCCCCCCTTATTGCACTAGCAACTGGGCAGCAATAGCTGCCCAGTCACTAGTAGTTTTAAATGACAGCGAGCAGCGACTGACTGCTGATGTGGGAGGATTTAACCTCCCTTTTATTAATATGGGGGTCATAGTGACCCCAATAGGTTTTAATGCATGGTGGGGGTAGGAATGGTTAATGTTTATTACAAGGAGGGAGCTGGTACCTCTGCCGGCTCACTGTTTACTAGACATGCCCCTACTCGCTGTATAACAAGTAGGGACATACTTTACTATTACTAAGTAATCTTTACTTAGTATTAGTAAATTTGACTAAAAGACCAATTTAGGTCTTTCAGACTTTTAGTAGATAGCTCCCTAATACCGTGGGAATTAGGGAGTTATCTACTTATTTATTCATGTCATTCCATTGACTGGCTATGTAACTTACATTTTATATGAATGTGTGTTACTTGATTGTTGTAAGTGTTGCAAATGTTTACCGCTGAATCTTGCCTATGTTTGTATAATTTTTATTTAAACTTGTATACAGTGTAACATTCTTCATTCTTCCACTGGGCAGGTATATTAGTACTTTGGCAATACTGTGCTTCGGAACTTCGGCACTTCGGCACTTCAACACTTTGGAACTTCAGCAACTGCAGCAGTTCGGCACTTCAGCACTTTGGAACTTCGACACTTCGGAAATTCATCAATTTCGGAACTTCGGAATGAAACAAATTGCACATGTCTAACAATTGAGGGTTTATCCAATTTAGAGCTAACACGTTTTAATTTTTGTACTGTTGAAAGTTTCAAGTGTGTTTTTAGCTTCTTTTTTATATCTTATATTATTTTAACTTGTATCATTTATTGCGCTCTCTTATCAGTCTTTGTTCACCAAAGAGCCTACTGGGTGATCCAAAGTCACAGACACTAATAAATACTGCACATGCAGAGTTAAAGGATGTTGATGCCAGAGGTGTAATACCATTAGTGAGCCTAGAACGAGAAAGAGAAATGCAAATGTACTTTTTTTCTTGCTTACACCTGTTTTTATGAACAAAGTGATCCATTATTACCAGGCTTTAAAATTACAGAACCATCCTCTTCGTTCCAGATATTAAAGGAAGCTTGTGCCATTTCTACCAGGAGCTAGGAAGAGTGAGTTATTTCATATGCCTCTTTGCATTGCATTAGTATTACCGAGATTCAGTTTGCTACAAAAGTTTGTATATACCTCTATTTTAAAAATATATGATTTGACTGTAGTAACTGTATCTGAATATTATGTTCAAAGTTTTTCACTTCTAATCTTTCAAAGGAAGATCAAATAAAAATTGCATAATTTCACATTATTTTAAATTTTACATTTGTCTGAGCAGCAATCTATATTATGCACAAAATTTCTGCTTTATCAAATAGAACAAATACAATGCTAATCGTTCCTCAAATAAAAGGTTTGCAATATATTTATTATGTTTAGAGCTATATCTGTATTGTACTTGAGGTGTCTCTTCAAAGTAATAGAGTCCATATTCTATTCCCACAATTGTGACAAAGACAGATTTTAAAAAGAAGTAGAGCTGTAATGAAAATGCTTCACTGGCTAAAAATCCAATATCTTGAATGGTTTACTGTTGAATTTGTCTAAATTATCAGTGATTCATGATACAAAAAAGTGATATCTTTTAACAAAAAGTCATATTGAGGAACACTATATATTGACATCTGTACTCACTTGATTATAAATGGCTTTATTGAGAAAGATGTTTAAGAAACATCACTGTGAAGTCTTTCAATAAGTAATACATTTACATTTTATGAGAGAAATTAACAATAAATATGTATGAATTTCTGTTTCATAATGCACTCAATATTTAGTAAGCCTAGCAGTTATATTTGTACAAAATTATTTAATTACTTATGGAAAAAATAAATAAATAAAGAACACAGTATTTATTTTCAATGTGCTTTTAATAAGATAATATTATATGGCTGTAGTGTATAATAAAGGTGAGGAACAGTAAAGTTCTGAACAAAAATCCACATGTAAATGACAAAATTAATTAAAATAGAAGTATATAAGAACTACAATTAACTAACCAATAATTCATGTGAAATAACATAACACCACCTTGTGTTTCACATGTAGAAAAGATAATATTGTTTGCTTGATAATCGAAAAAACTAAACAAAACATAACTATGTTGTACATCTGCAATAGAAGGGAGGGGATTGGAATTCATATGTTGATACTGGAATCTACAGTTACTATTTTATATATCAGTAAGTACTAATGTTAATAAGACACTTAATTTTATAATTTTTCAATGTAGTTATAATTTTTCAATGTAGGGCAATAACTTCTTGATCCAAGGATAAATCTGACTGCCATTCTGGGGTGAAGAAGGATTTTGTCTCCCTAGTTTGTTGCAAAATTGGAAGTGCTTCAAACTGTTTTTTTCCCCCTTCTTTTGGATCAACAGAAGAAAAAAGATGTGAGCCTAGTTTCTGCAGCCCATGACCCACAGTAGCCCCCACACCAACCTAAAGGCACTATACACCTTTTAATTTTCATCATACTTTAATTTACTTTTGCATAGCTATACCGGGCAAATGACAGACACCACGATGTAATACAGCATATTCGTAGACATTAGCTTGTGTCGCTTTACTAGTTTAGTTATGTTTTATTTGCCTGTTATGTTCATCTTGGTACTTAACAAAGCGAGACTTTATACTGTTGTAACTATGGCATTAGTATAAAGGTTAGCGAATGAATGTTGCATTAACTCTTTGTTTATCGGGATGCTTGCACTTTGCATATCTCCATTAGCCCACTATCGACTGGCTCTGAGTTACAAGACGGCGCTGCATTATTACTATTATTATTTGTACTGCCCCTGCCTTATCTAAAGTGGCAGTTAATTATTTGCACCTAACCACATGTCACACACAACATGTCGTCTAGCTGACACACCCTCACTGTTCATGCCTGCAACCAACCTACTTCATGCCTTTTGCTTTTATGCCACTTAACGCCCCTGACAATCTCTCCTGTTACGCACAGGGCAACTGACATACCCACTATAGCGGCGCTTATACAACTGCTCTGCCCTAGGGGCATCACTATACTCAAACTTAAACTATGCTTAGCCTTTGAATGATATTACTCGAAATGTCTATTTTGCTTCTCGTAGTTACCAGCCTGAATGAACCTAAAGCTACAGATTGTTTTACCTAGCCTGACTTCTCTTGTTTTAAAAAAAATGTGCTGATAATGATTGCCATGTTATTGATACTCTTGTTTTATTCCATCGGCTTGTATTTGCTGGTGTGGCAATATAAGCATGTTTTGTTATTCTAAGCACAATAAAAATAAAGAATTTTTTTTTAAAAAATGATGTGAGGAAGGCTGAACTTGATGGACGCAAGTCTCTTTTCAACTATGTAACTATGTAACTATGTAACTTTTCTTTAACTTCTACAAAGACTAGAAAAAATAGTATCACATTAACCCCTTCACTGTGATAAGTGTACAAATGGTTTTTATTTTCATTTAATTTCAAAATGAAATGTAGTCTATAAGGCTGAACTTACCTGCATATATTATAATATCTAGGTACTTATTATGTATGTCTTTATATTTTGAAAATGTATAAAATGTATTTAAAAAAAATATATATCTAGGTTCTAGTATTTCATACAATTGCAACAGACATGCAAATAGCCAAACCAGAGTCTTTCCATTCCAGTCCAAAAGAAGATAAGCATATTAGGAGAAGGGAGTAGCGCCTTGGTATATTTTAGAGGTGGATATGTCCTAAGTGGTAGTTAGATATGCGAAGAAATAAACAAAATATAGTGCAGTATGTCATGTACAGGTAGATATATGAATATATGAAAATAAGAAATACACCAACAGATGGTAGAGCACTTGGGCGATATGATCCCCGCCTAGGGATAACTGGTGTCTTCTTTTAGTAACGTGCTCAGTACGTGGGACAGAGCTGGGAGATAGCTTATGGTGGTATACACCCCACCCAAGGGTCTTGCAAGTTTGTAGGTTGTAAGTGATTTATATGCTGATACAAACAGAACTAAAATATATAGTGATCACAAATTAATACTATGAGCTTGTAAACAAATTGGAGTGGTACTCACTAGTGACTAGTGAGGAGCAAAAGTTAGGTTTTGCTCAATCCAGATCTGTCAGGTTGAATGTTCCCATCAAAGGAATGTGTGTCTGAACTCTAAAGTTAACTACTTTTGAAAAAGCCTCTGTGAAGGTGAAACATGGTAAGTATTTTTTTACTCTATTAAACTGTTTTTATTTTTTTTCTATCAATTTGTTCAATTACGTAGTTATTTCACTGTTTCACTGTAAGTATCAGATTAGCATCCCAGAGATTAATAAAAATTGTTATAGTGCTTTTTAAATACGTTTCTTTTATGATGCTGAAGTTAGCTTCCTATTCTCTCAGCTTCTTATTCAGATTGTCTTTCTGTTCATCCAACTGCTTTTTCAAGATATTGATTATTTACTGAACAACTATAAGAAAACTTCCAAAAACTTAAATCTGACATGAGCTAAATGATATAGATTTTAAAAACCTGGCACCCTAACATCCATGCATTTCAAGAGGAAATTCTGAATAAGCAACCACACTTTTCCCCTATGAAAATCATCTTGGCTCACATAAATGTAGCTATTTTCTACTTATTGGGTACCCCACTAATAAAAAAAAGTTCAGTTTGGCCTGAGCCAAATGATTGCAAAACATGGCACCAAACCTGGCACCCTAATATCAATAAATATTACTGGGAAGTTCCAAAGAAGCAACCAAGCTTTTGCCTTTTAAAAAAAAAAAAATAAGTTTACCCATATTTGA
Source organism: Pelobates fuscus (assembly GCF_036172605.1). Taxonomy (NCBI): domain Eukaryota; kingdom Metazoa; phylum Chordata; class Amphibia; order Anura; family Pelobatidae; genus Pelobates; species Pelobates fuscus. The sequence continues at coordinate 173,629,063 of NC_086318.1, read as the reverse complement.
CTTATTTACTACTTATTGGGCATCCCTCTATAAGAAAAAGTGCAATCTGGCTTGTGCACCATGATATTGATAATACAATTTGGTACCAAGCCTGGCACCCTAACACCATTAATTTTAATGGTAAAATCTGAATAAGTACCACATTGTTTCCTCTATGAAAACCATTTTGGCTCACGAAAATCAAATCATCATACCAAACTTGGAACCCTAACATCCCTGAAATTCAATAACAAATTCTGAATAAGTAACCAAGATTTCCCTCTATGAAAGCCACTATGACTTATTTGCTAATAATTTGCATCTAATTAATGGAAACATTTCACTCTAGCTTGAGCCAAATGATATTAACCACTTGTCTCATGTGCCTCAGTGAAGCATCCTGAGAGAGCATAATTGCAATGTTACTTAAATGAAATAGAAGGGGGGGGGGGATATAAATATTTTAAATATTTTCTGGGTACCCACTTGGGCTATCCTGGGTGAGGAATTTGCTCTACTTGTATCCGCGTCTGAACATGGCTGCTGAAAGAGATACATTTCAAAAGCTAGAAATGTAAACAGCAAGTACAGAACTAAGTGTCAACTTGGATTTATAGAGGGAGAGAGCTGTAATTTACTATTCCCTCCTCCTCCATTTTGACCTGTGGGGGTGTAACGGAAAACCTGGCACCCAGACTGGCTAACTCTGTCAAGCTCGCTTACTAGCTATCACCGGGACACCAGTAGTGCTTCAACCCCAAGCCACCACAGCTTGGCTGGGGTCTCAGTGTCACTTCCTGCCCTGGAACAGGGTCCTGGGTACAGCTTCAAGTGATTAAGCTCTCTTGGAGAGAGTATAACTTATCCACCAAACACTAGCCCAGACTGAGTGAAGGGAGAAAAGGAACTCTTTTATTATGGCCAAGTTGCCTGCTTATATACACAACCCCCAGTCTCCACACAATACAATGCATACTCCTCCCAAAGATCTCTCAGCCTGGTAGATAATAGTGTTAAAGACCGGTAGTCTAATTAGCTCCCTGGAACAGAGAGGCAAACACAAAAACACAAAACGTAAAAATACCCCAAAACATCATAAAAATATATACATTAACCCACATATCATACATCCCCAAATAGTGCTGATCTGAGCACCCGAGTTCTCCAAATAGCGCTCAGATCCATGCAGTATGGAGAAACACCAAGTTTTAAAGTTCTGACCAGCCGCACACCTGATCCTATGGTCAAAATAGTTCCAGTGTGTTTGGTGCTTTTGCTGGTCAACATTCAGGAGCTCCTGTGGCCACAATATGGGGTGCTCCCCCTGGCTCTCAGGTAGCATTTGTTCCCCTTAGTCTCTTGCACCTTCCCTCCAAAAAGTGCTCTCCTGGATGGTCTCAGTGGTTCAAAACCCTGGACCAAGTTGTCAGGGAACCGCATGGTCACCTCATGCCAAAAACAGTTCCATAACATTTGGGGCTAATTACTGCTGAGAGGACCGGGGACCCACGAAGTCCTAATGCCGAAATTAGTTCCATAGCGGTAGCGCTGAGGACCATTCATGGGTTTCGTTCATGCAAACGGCCACCAGGGAGCTAGCGTTCTGTTCCATTCGAATGGGAAAAGCTGCTAATAGTGGCTGTGCAAGGTAACTCCCGAACTTGGGTCTCAGACTTGGACCATAGTCGGTGCGCAGGAGGCCAGCTCCCAAACTCCTTAAGGAGTTTATGGCAAACATCCAAGGAAAAAAAAGCATTTGTTACAGGGAGTTTATTCACTATATACCAAATTTGAGTGAATTACAAATCAAAATGCTAAATTTAGGAAATGTAGGCCAAGATACCAAAGTTGTGATTATATTTAAGTTCGAGAATTTTCTAAACGTGTATTAAAATGTTGGGATTTGCCCTTTTGTTTTCTAAAACTCGCCTCATAGTGAATAAAGTCTTGAGACCAGCAGTGCCTAATTAATACATTTCATAGGCAGAGAAGTGTTAATCAGAGACGGTGGAGGACAGTGGGTCGCTTCTCTTTTTCCATTTGAGTAATATTTTCCTTGTGCACTGAAATGTTTAACTCTTTCATATTTCCCCTGAAATATATACTCTGACTAATAATTCTTATCTGTCAACACCTTAGCAGTCAGTTTTTATTTGTCAACGTATTATCTCCCTGTCTGCTTTGACATCTAATAACCCAATCTCTACCTTTTCAACCTATTAATGCTCTTCAGTATGGTTAACATTTCTCTCACTAAACAACTAGTAGTGAGTTTACTTGTGACACTGTGGAATAAGACACTGCTATTAACATTTAAGGGGAGGGAGAAAGAGAGTGACATTGAAAACGCAATGGCTGTAAGTGTCACAGCTCTCAGTTCTTCTGTCGGCGTGGCTGCAAATAAACTAGGCCGAGAGAAAGGCTTCAAACTTACTCCCCAGCGGGTGCGACATTTTTAGGAACGCCGGCCACTGCGGATCAGGATTTTATAATAAACTTACCTTCACCCACATTAAAGATGGCGCCAACGTGCGTGTGACATCATGTCATAGACGTGCATGCACGTTTTGGGGTCAGAGGTCAGAGACAGCCAATTACAGCCTATAGAGGGTTATTTAAACCAAAATTACCATTTTGCCAGTGCCCTGTCATGGTTTCCACTAGCTGGTTATCCAAGAGTGTGTTCCTGCTCGTGTTTTTCTGGTATTTGACATTGGCTTTGTTTTGCCTTTCCTGATTTCTGGTATCCTTGACTTCTGGCTCTCCTCATCATTGCGTCTCATTCTGTGTCCCTGACCTCGGCAAGTATTTTGACTTTTCTCTGGTACGTTAAGTCCAACCATTCTAAGGTCCGCTTGGACGTTATCCTTAGTCTTTAGGTGTGATTTTAGGTGTGATACAATTCTGCGTGCTGGATTAACTATAAACCTGACAGTAAGCTCAGGATATTGTAGAAGGTTAGTGACACTGTGTGGCAGAAGACAGGCATCATGTTTGTGGTAGCAAGTACATTTTGGGTTTGCTTGTAGACTATGACTGAAAAGGTTGGAGCAACTGCTAGGGGAAGATGCACCAGCGGGATATCTTGCAGTGGTGTTTGGGACCAAATAGTGCACAGAAAATGGGGGAATCCCTACAAACTAGCAAACTTGATCAACAAGCTGGCCAGTGAGAATGAGAAAATTAAGGCTGAGATCTCGCCCAAAATCGAAGGAATCGGAGCCCCCAGAAAGCCACAGGTGCCTGACTGAACTGGCAGGAAAGGATTAAAATGGATCTTTAGACAGGACAGCACCACTGCCTATTCGTGCATTTCCTTTTATATTATGTGTGTTTTCTCTGTGTTTTCCCATGTATTTCTATATAGTTTGAGTACTATGCCTGTTTACTGCGCGGGGGCACTCCTATGCATGGAACCTGTGCGCCTCCCAAACGAGGACCACCCCAGTAGAATGTTCACACCAATTAATCAGAACGTTCGAACCAGCAACCTAGGCGTGAAACTGCAAGGGAAGTTATTAATGAGCGCTCCCCTGAGTGGTTGCCAGGAGGAGCATTTCCCAGTGCCACCACTCACTCATATCTGGTGTCACAATAACTTGCATTTAAAAAAAAAAACAACAACTTTTTTTGACTGTAATATAATAGCAGTCAGTTTCCTTCACGAGTGTGCGTTTCAGGGCCTGCCCAGTGCCACCACTCACTCATATCTGGTGTCCCAATAGCTTGTATTTAAAAAGAACTAAACTTTTTGGACTGCAATATAATAGCAGTCAGTTTCCTTCACGAGTGTGCATTTCAGGGCCTGCCAGGGCACAGTGTCACACCAGTGCAACTCATATCTGGTGTAACAGTAGTGTACATTTAAAAAAAAAATTTTTTGACTGTAATAGATTGAATAGCAGTTAGTTGTCTACCAGCATGTGTGTCAGGCTCACAGCGTATACTGGGCCCACTTGCCCAGTGCCACCATTCATATCTGGTGTCACAATAGCTTGCATATAACAAAAAAAAAACGTTTTGGACTGTAATATAATAGCAGTCAGTTTCCTTCAAGCGTGTGCGTTTCATAACCTGCCAGGGCACAGTGTCACACCAGTGAAACTCATATCTGGTGTAACAGTAGTGTACATTTAAAAAAAAAATAAAAATTTTTGACTGTAATAGATTGAATAGCAGTTAGTTGTCTGCCAGCATGTGTTTCAGGCTCACAGCATATACTGTGCCCACTTGCCCAGTGCCACCACTCATATCTGGTGTTAAAATAGCTTGCATTTAAAAAAAAAAAAAAAACTTTTTTGACTGTAATAAAGTAGCAGTCAGTTTCCTTCATGCGTGTGCGTTTCAGGGCCTGCCCAGTGCCACCACTCACTGACTGGTGTCCCAATAACTTGCATTTAAAAAAAACTAAACTTTTTGGACTGTAATATAATAGCAGTCAGTTTCCTTCACGAGTGTGCGTTTCAGGGCCTGCCAGGGCACAGTGTCACACCAGTGCCACTCATATCTGTTGTCACAGTAGCTTGCACGCATAGTACCACTAATCGAAAAAAAAATGACAGGCAGAGGCAGGCCACCCCGCAGGGGCCGTCGTGGTCATGGTGCTGTGATTCCCTTTGGCCCTAGAATAATGCCCAGAGTTCAGAGGCCACGTACCCTGAACTTGAAAAGTTCTGAGCAGTGGCGTACACATGACCCATGGGGCCCCGGTGCGAAAATTGATCCGTGGGCCCCCCCCCAACCCCCCGCGCTTACTATGCGGCAGGCACCTGGTCGCAGGGGTTGCAGGGCTGCGAACCCTGCGACCGCGGTATGTACGCCAGTGCATACAGATGCACACACTTAAAGGACCACTACAGACACCCAGATCACATCAGCTCAATGAAGTGGTCTGGGTGTCAGGTCCCTCTGGTTTTAACCCTGCAGCTGAAAACATAGCAGTTTCAGAGAAACTGCTATGTTTCACTGAGGGTTAATCCAGCCTCTAGTGGCTGTCTCACTGACAGCCGCTAGAGGCGCTTCCGCGATTCTAAGACACTGAACGTCCATAGAAAAGCATTGAGTAATGCTTTCCTATGGGCGGTTTGAATGCGTGCGCGGCTCTTGCCGCGCATGCGCATTCGGAGCTGAGAGGCGGAGGGTTCCCCTGCGCCAAGGGAGTCCGGCGCTGGAGAAAGGTAAGTGCTGAAGACACACACACACTCTCATGAACAGACGCATACACACTAGCTAACAGACACACACATTTACTGACAGAGACACACTCAGCGACAGACATACATACACACTTACAAAACATACACTCTCACTGACAAACACACACTCACTAACACACATCAAACAGACTCACTAACACACACACAAACACACTCAGTAACAGACACACACAGTAACACAATCACTGACACTCACTAGCAGACACACACTCACTCACTGACACTAGCAGACACACACACTCTAACACACACACAAACACACACAGTAACACACTCACTGACACTCACTAGCAGACACAAAAACTAACACACACACTCACACTAACACACACTAAAACTCACACACACACACACACACACTAACACTAACACACACTAACACTCACACTAACACTTATTTTTGTATTTAATCCCCCCAGCCTCCTTACCTTTTGGAGTGCTGAGGGGATTCCCTGGGGTCCAGTGGTGCTGCTGGGCTCCTGGGGGTCCGGTCACCCGGCGGGCAGTCAGGCTGGCGGGCGCGCGAGGGAGCACTCTCCCCTGAGTGCTTCCTCTTCAGCTCCCTCGCGCGCCGCGTACTGATACCGGCGCCGGAAGATGACGTCATCTTCCGGCGCCGGCATCCCTACGCGGTGCGCGAGGGAGCTGAAGAGGAAGCACTCAGGGGAGAGTGCTCCCTCGCGCGCCCGCAGGACCGGCCAGCCGGGTGGCAGCAGGGCCAGCCTCGGGGGGGCCCCCTGGTGGCCGGCTCTAGGGCCCCTCAGGAGAAGAGGCTGGCCCAGTGGCTAAATACCGGGTCGCAGGGGCGGCCGGGCCCCCTGGTGGGCCGGGCCCGGTCGCAGCCGCGACCCCTGCGACCCTGGTATGTACGCCACTGGTTCTGAGGACATAGTTGACTGGCTAACACAGGACACCCAATATTCTACAGCTTCCGCTCGGAACCTTGACACACCATCCTCCTCCAGCTTAGCTTCGGGCACCTCTGAAGTTACCACTCACCCGCCTGCCGCCACCACCAACACTAGCACCACAGCCGCTTCACTTGATCTGTCAGAGGAGTTATTTACACATCAGTTGGAAGAAATGAGTGATACGCAACCATTATTGCCAGAGGATGTAGATAACAGGGATAAGTCTCAGTCAGGCAGCATTACACACGTACGGTGTGATGATGATGATGTTGTACCCGCTGCTGCTTCCTTTGCTGAGTTGTCAGATACAAGTGAAGCGGTTGATGATGACGATGCGTCCGTGAATGTCACATGGGTGCCCGCAAGAAGAGAAGACGAACAGGGGTAAAGTTCAGATGGGGAGACAGAGAGGAGGAGGAGACGAGTTGGAAGCAGGGGGAGGTCGTCACAAGGAGCTAGTGGCACAGTCAGACAGCATGCATCGGCACCCGGGGTCAGCCAGACAGCACGCCAATCAACGCATGCTGTTGCCACCACCAGAATGCCGTCATTGCAGAGCTCAGCAGTGTGGCATTTTTTTTGTGTGTCTGCCTCTGACAACAGCGATGCCATTTGCAACCTGTGCCAAAAGAAACTGAGTCGTGGGAAGTCCAACACCCACCTAGGTACAACTGCTTTGCGAAGGCACATGATCACACATCACAAATGCCTATGGGATCAACACATGAGTACAAGCAGCACACAAACTCAAAGCCGCCATCCTCCTCCTGGTCTAGCATCTTCAGCCACATTAACCACTGCTGTCCTCCCTGCCCCCTCTCAAACATCCACTCCTCCGTCTCTCTGCCCACAGTCAGGTGTCTGTCAAGGACATGTTTGAGCGTAAGAAGTCAATGTCACAAAGTCACCCCCTTGCCCGGCATCTGACAGCTGGCTTGACTGAACTCTTAGCCTGCCAGCGTTTACCATACAAGCTGGTGGAGTCTGAGGCGTTCAAAAAAATTGTAGCTATTGGGACACTGCAGTGGAAGGTACCCGGCCGAAATTTATTTTCACAAAAGGCAATCCCCAACCTGTACTTGATTGTGCAAAAGGAAGTAATGGCATGTCTGGCAGACAGTGTTGGGGCAAGGGTCCATCTGACCACTGATACCTGGTATGCAAAGCATGGTCAGGGCAGGTGTATCACCTACACTGCGCATTGGGTAAACCTGCTGACGGCTGCCAAGCATGGAATGCGTGGCTCTGCAGAGGAGTTGGTGACACCGCCACGACTTGCAGGCAGTCCTGCTGCCACCTCCTCTACTCCTCCTACTTCATCCTCTTCCATAACCTCCTCGGCTGAGTCCTCTTCTGGTGCTGCGTCTTGCTCCACATCAACGGCACCCCCCCAGCTCCCCAGGTACTGTTCCACATCCCTGATATGGCAGTGTCACGCCGTCCTGGGGTTGACTTGCCTGAAAGCAGAGAGTCACACCGGACCAGCACTCCTGTCCACCCTGAACGCACAGGTGGATCAGTGCTAACTCCGCATCAACCGGAGATCGGCAAAGTGGTTTGTGACAACGGAAGAAATTTATTGGCGGCATTGCATATGGGCAATTTGACACATGTGCCGTGCATGGCACATGTGTGTAATCTGATCGTACAAGGCTTTGTGCATAAGTACCCAGGCTTACAGGATGTCCTTAAGCAGGCCAGGAAGGTGTGTCCATTTCAGGCTTTCCTACATGGCCATGGCACACTTTTCCGATATCCAGCGGCGAAACAACATGCCAGTGAGGCGCTTGATTTGCGACAGCCCGACACATTGGAATTCAACACTCCTAATGTTCGACCGCCTGCTCCACCAAGAAAAAGCCGTTAATGAGTATTTGTATGACCGGGGTGCTAGGACAGCCTCTGCGGAGCTGGGAATTTTTTTGCCACGTTACTGGACGCTCATGCGCAATGCCTGTAGGCTCATGCGTCCTTTTGAGGAGGTGACAAACCTAGTCAGTCGCACCGAAGGCACCATCAGCGACAGTTGTGGTCACCATCACCACCAGAAACAGCCTTATCGCTTGCTGGACCTGCGGCAACGCTGGAAGAGGATTGTGAGGAAGAGGAGTCAGAGGAGGAATGTGGCTTTGAGGAGGAGGAGGAAGACCAACCACAACAAGCATCCCAGGGTGCTCGTTGTCACCTATCTGATACCCGTGGTGTTGTACGTGGCTGGGGGGAAGAACATACTTTCAGAGAGATCGCTGAGGATGAGGAACAGGACATGAGTAGCTCAGCATCCAACCTTGTGCAAATGGGGTCTTTCATGCTGTCGTGCCTGTTGAGGCACCCTCGTATAAAAAGGCTGAAGAAGAACGACCTGTACTGGGTGTCCACGCTACTAGACCCCCGGTATAAGCAGAAAGTGCCTGAAATGTTACTGAATTACGGCAAGTCGGAAAGGATGCAGCAGTTCCAAAATCAATTAAAAAGTATGCTTTACACAGCGTACAAAGGGTGATGTCACAGCACAACGGGAATCTAACAGGGGAAGAGGTGAAAGTAATCCTCCTCCTCCCACGACCACGCCGGCAAGGACAGGACGCTTTACAGACGTGTTGTTGATGGAGGACATGCAGAGCTTTTTAAGTCCTACGCATCGCCACAGCCCTTCGGGATCCACCCTCAGAGAACGACTCGACCGACAGGTAGCAGACTACCTGGCCTTAACTGCAGATATCGACACTCTGAGGAGCGATGAACCTCTTGACTACTGGGTGTGCAGGCTTGACCTGTGGCCTGAGCTATCCCAATTTGCGATAGAACTTCTGGCCTGCCCCGCTTCAAGTGTCCTGTCAGAAAGGACCTTCAGTGCAGCAGGAGGTATTGTCACTGAGAAGAGAAGTCGCCTAGGTCAAAAAAGTCTAGATTACCTCACCTTTATTAAGATGACTGAGGGATGGATCCCGAAGGGACTGACAGTGGGCGATACATTCGACTAAAAAAGGCCTGATGAGGGGGACGTAACAGGGTGTCGCAGCTGCCGGACCGCCGCGTGATATTTAAATTCCTAGCTCACCCCAGTACCTTGCCCTGTCGTGGTTTCCTGTTCCTGGTTTCCTGAGAGTGCTTTATCATTGTGAATCTAATTTCCTGGTATCCTGATCTTGGCTTTTCCCTGGTTATTCTGAATTCTGGTTTCCCTGACTTGGCTTGTGTAAACGGTATTGTGTATTTTCTGGCTTCCTTGACCTCGGTTTTCCCTTTGACCATTCTCTGTCTCTAGCGTATTAGTCCGGCCATTCTAAGGTCCGGTTTACGCTCTGTCCTTTTATTTTCCTTTTCTTGCCTATGTATATGTTTACATAGTTTCTGCGTGCTGGACCACACTAGTAGTCGTGACATTGGGATTAAACTGATAAGAATAGTACTACTTAACACACCACTCCTATCTGGTGGCATATTAGATTGCATGCGCAGTTCCCCAAATTTGAAGTAGGAGGACCGACCAAGCATATTTTTCCATCTCCTGGTTCCTAAAATTGATGCCTTATATACACGTCCCCTGATAGGGGACGTAACAGGGATTAAACTGATATTAATAGTACTACTTAACACACCTTATAATAACGCACAGAGAGGCAACGCAGAGAGAGGAGTCTGAAGAAGAGGAGTCAGAGGAGGAAGGTGGCTTTGAGGAGGTGGAAGACCAAACACAGCAGGCGTCCTAGGGGGCTTGTTGTCACCTTTCGGGGACCCTTGGTGTTGTACGTGGCTGGGTGGAGGAAGAGACCTTCAATGACATCAGTGAGGACAAGGAATGGGACATGGCTAGCTTGGTATCCAACCTTGTGCAAATGGGGAGTTTGCGGTTGTGCAAATGGACTGTTTGCGGTTGTTTGCGGTGCGTTAAACGGGGAGTTTGGTCTGTCACTGTGAAGCAGGCGTAACCCTTACACTACCTGATCGATACAACATCATACCTGATGTTTTAAAGCACGTTATTCCAAACAATTTAGGAATGTTAACTGATTTCTGCCTTTTATGGATGAAAACCAGACTCTGCATCAACTATGTAATTTTCCATGGGAGTTTTGCCATGGATCCCCCTCCGGCATGCCACAGTCCAGGTGTTAGTCCCCTTGAAACAACTTCGCCGTTCGCAAACCGAAAATTTTATGTTCGCGACATCACTAGTGCACAATTGTTTTTTCTCAAATAGAGCAAGAATATGATACTATAGTTTCACTGCAATATTATAAGGTAACATTTTTGAGTTTAAGTTGAAAAATAAATTGTGACAGCCAAAGCATCCTCCTTGGCATTTAACTGAAATGCTTTGGCAAATAATATAAATAAAAAAATATAGTATTGAACAAGAACATCCTTTATAGTGTAGTAGTAATCTGCTGAGAGAGTAATATTAAGAACGCATACCATTGAGCTACTGAGATCACATGTATACAGTAGTTACTGAATAAAAGTGGACAAAGGTTTCAATTGGAGTCATAATATAGTTTACAATTGATTTGCAGCATCATTATTCTTCCCAATCCTAAGCATTGAGAAAATCCACATTGACTTTCTGCCATGAAGCCAACAGCTGTTTACATTGCTTTCTACGGGCTCAGTAAACTACAAGCAGTTATTGAATTTTTTGGCCAATTATTAGAGCCATCACAAAATAAAAAAGACAGCAAAGTGTTGTTCTTTTCTGTGTTTGAATGCCTTGCATTTGTTCATTTAATAGAACACTATAACATTCCCAATAAAACCATGTATTCCTCACTCAATAGTGGTTTCCTACCTATAAAGTTGCCGCCCCATGAAGGTTCAAAAGGTGAGATTTACTTCCCTTACTTCTCTTACAGTGTTGGTCTTGCTGCTGTGTCTCCTTAGTTAAGAAAATAAAAACTAACAACCTCAGCCAATACAATGCTTTCCAATAGGGAAGCATTGGGATACTAGTGTGCATGTTTGGCAAATCACTGCACTGTGCAAATCAAATATTCACTAGGGGCCACATTTGATTGAGAACCAAGTCATCGCTGGTGAGACCACACCTTGAATATGCTGTGCAATTGTGGGCACTTGTTCTAAAGAAAGATATCATGGCACTAGAAAAAGTGCAGAGACGAGCTACAAAATCAATAAAAGGAATTGAGCATTTAGTTACGAAGAAAGGTTCAAAAATTTAAATCTCTTTTGTTTGGAAAAAGAGCGCCTCGGAGGGGATATGATAACATTATACAAATATATCCAGGGCCAGTACAAACCATTATCTGGAAATCTATTCATTAACAGGGCTATACATCGATGCCTTATACATGAGGTCACACATTTAGGCTGGAAGAAAGGAGATTTCATCTAAGGCAAAGAAAAGTTTTTTTTACAGTAAGAGTAATAAGGATATAGAATTCTCTGCCTGAAGAGGTGGCTTTATCAGAGTCCATACAGATGTTTAAACTGAAATTGGATAAATACTTGCAAAAACATAACATACAGGGATATAATTTCTAATTAGTGGGGTAATAGCTGCTTGATCCAAGGAGACATCTGACTGCTATTTTGGGGTCAAGAAGGATTTTTTCCTAGTTTGTTGCAAAATTGGAAGTGTTACAGACTAGGTCTTTTCCCTTCTTTTGGATCAACAGCAACAACATATGTGAGGAAGGCTGAACTTGATGGACACAATTCTCTTTTCATCTATGTAACTATGTAACTAAGTCTGATTTGGTTGTGACAGGAGTAGCGCCTATAGAGGCAGTCAGGAAAACAACCACTACAGATGTGTTTAACCCTGCAATGGAAACATTACAGTTTATACAAAACTACAGTGTTTTAAATTACAGGGATAAAATTAAAGGGTCACTGCACCCAGACCAATTAATTGAGGTAAAGTTGCCTGTTTGTTCTTAGTGGTCTTTTAATAGTTAATTTAGTAACATTCAACATTTAGTGTATTGAAATCTCTGCATGCCTTTTCTGTTAAAACTAAACCATCTTATTTATCTGAAAAAGCCTTTAACCACATAAGAAATTAACTCAAAAAGTAATCCTATTAGGAATTTTATTTTTCACTACATTTAACTTCTCTATAATACAAACATATTGTTAATTCATTTATTTTCCTTAATATTTTGTTAATGTTATAATGAGAGCTGCAACATTGTTATATTTAACATTTTTATATAAATAATAATAATGTATTAATTAGGTCATAAAGACTATTTTATTTCCAAATGTAAATTATTAAACTTAACATTTCTTTGCAAAATGATCCACCTGGTGGCATAATTGTGTCCCACTGAAAGTGTTTTAAATCTTTGCTTGGACTTATTGCTAATACATCCATTCCACCTTAGCTTTATTGCAATACACTACACAGTTTTTGGTTACCTCTATTGACCACTTTCCTGGCTTTATAAACAAAAACAAAAACAAAACAAAAAATAATTTTTCTAAGTTCAAAATATCAAGTATTTTAAGGTGACTGGGTGGGTCTGTACTTCTGCGATACCTATGAATTGAAATCGTCTCTAATTAAATTTTACACATTGATTTCAAATTATAAGAATTATATGATCTTAACATTTTCTTTTCATTTTGTTGCAGTGTTTCATTATTTTCTCTTTAAGTTCCCTACAAATTCATCCTATGTACTGCTCACTAGACTTGGGCATTTGTTTACGCACTAACACGTTTTCATCCAAAATTTGTCTATTTATCCATTTGTGCAAAAGATGAATTAAAATTAAAACAAATTAAATGAAGACCAATTTGCTTGTTGGATGAAATGTTATGCTGCAATTCATTCTTTTGTTCTTTCATTTTATATTACAAAGAGTGAGCTACTGGCTCTTGTAATCCCCTTACCCTATCTTAGTATGGGAGAGGCTAAATCCTCCCTATTGCTACTATGTCATGCTGCACGTAGGGGCATGTCTACTAAACAGCAAGCAGCGAGTGGCTGCTCAATGTCATAAGAAAAGACTAGCAAATCCAATAAAGGGGGGACCTGGTACACGTCCCCCATGCCTCATGGTGGATATCTACTAAAATAATTAACTGTAGGAAATATTGTCCTCTCATGGCCCCACCCATGCATCATGAGTGGGGGCCAATAAAATAAATGAGGAACTTCAGCACCCACTCATCGGCAACGATGACCAGAGGTAAGACGTAAAACTGTTTGAAACCACTTTTACTCTTTATACGGGGGATGGACATCATGGTATTGAAAATATGTGCCTCGAAATACAAATACAAATTTTACATTATGCAAGACAAAACTAAAAAATGGGCAGATGTTTTTCTGAAGGGTACATGTAAGGTATCTACTTATATTTTTACAAATGCATATTTTAAAAATGATATTATCATGAAGGCATACAGCAAATGCAGTTGACGAGCTTAAATCAGACATCTCTGTTTCCAACGAAATTGTAGCAGTGACATATAAAAAGATTGTGCTGTCTACCTTGAATTTTGATACCCGGAGATGACCCTGGGAGCTGTATCCTTTTTGTTCTAAATGCCAAGCCTTTTGGAAGTGAGTAGGGCTGCCTTAGGTGCCATGTCATTTTTCTTCAATATACCTGAAGGGTGACACCAATTGCAAAAATCATCCAGTGGCTGCAGTAGCATTGGCAATACTAAAGGAGGTTCAATGCTTACAGCATGGGCAATAGGTCTGCATAAGGCTGCCAGAGTGGAAATAATTTATCAGTTAGCTCTGTGCAAGACCCATCTCATTATAATTGTGAGTTCACATTAAAAACAAAAAATGTGGGGAGGGGGGCGGAGCTAGCAAGAGACCTGAGAAGATTCACTTGCTTGGGCTCTGGGCCTTTTGTTTTTAAAAACATTCTTACACATTAGTACCACCCACAGGGTTTTGAGGAACAACCAATCAACACATTACAACACAGCTAACACTCTCATTCATTACATCAGAAAAAAAAACGAAAAAAAAAAACATTCTTACCCATTAGTACCACCCACAGGGTTTTGAAGAACAACCAATCAATAAATTACAACACAGCTAACACTCCCATTCATTACATTAGAAATCCTCCCCTCTGCCTGTGATACAGTTATCTCAAAACAATAGACTAAATGAATTATCACAGGCAGGAAAATACAGTATTACAAAACATATCACAGGGACCCCAACACATGCAATAACCCCTCGGAACCGGGGGATCTGGGTGAACCATATATCCAAAATTCACCCAGATCCGTTCAGTAGTTTGGAAGATACGGTTTAATGCAGATTCCGCAGAACATATACAGGCTAAATGAAAAATAATTACTGTTAAATGTGTTCCCTGTTCTGTAGTTTAAAACTACTGAATGATGTCTTTGTGCACCAAATACCGGTGAGATGGCACCGTGTAGAAAAGTCAAAACAGTGTCTGTGAGTTAAAATGGCCGCCATCCATTGTTCTCACCATGTTCTTCATCCATTGTTCTCACCATGTGCCTCTGATACATGAAATGGTGACCACCCAGTAACTCCACAGTATGTTCCCAGATGGTTCTTAAAGGGCCAGCAGCAGCATAATAAAATACAGTATGCCCAAATCAGTTCCTTAAAGGGCAATACATCCCAGGGCCATAGTCGCAGGGCAGGAGGCTGGCAAACAGGCCCTCCAAAAACCAGTGGCAAGGTCACTTTCGCCACAATAGTTACCTGTGTAGTTTACCTCATTGTTTGTACTTTACTTTTCTTCTTACTTTTTACTTCTCAAAATTACTTGGTTGTTTATCTTTTATTGCAATACATATCCAAAAAACTAAAATACTTCATTACATATGTTTTTCTTCTATTGATGATGTATTTGATGATTACATATATGTCAGTGCTCATACCTTGTGGAATGAAACAAATAAATAAAAAAGTGATGGTGGTGCTGAGATCACCTAAAGCACTAATAATGTTTCACCTTTTTCACTGCAGCTATTGCAACAAACATTTTCTATGATGATCAGCTTGGCAGTGTGAATTGCAAATGGATTTTGTAATAGAGATTGTGTAATGAAAAACTAATTTCACTTTCATTGTATAATAAAAGTGCTATTTATACAAAGGTTACACTATTTTTGTCCAAGAAGCATTGACATATTTATTAGTGTATAGCTGATCATGGTGTAAACTTGGAGATTTGGTCAATTACAAACTTAAATTCAACAGAATTTTGACCAATTCTGTTTCTTTGTTACTTTCCCGAGGGTTCCATGGCAATCGTTATTAATAAATAGAATTAATAAATATTAAAATTTGAAAATGATTCCTCAATTCAGCTTTCTGAATCAGCTGGCCTTGACTCCATTCTATTGGATGTAAATGGTCAATACATTTTGATTGGTTTCCATCAATATTTGTTTTATCTCAACTAGATTTAATGCCAGCCAAAATTCTAGCAGTTGAACCTGATAGTTGGGTAGGCAGCTTGAGAAAATATTTTATTGACCTCCCAAAGGGTTTGATTTGCTATTTGCCCATTTGGCTGCCAATTCTGCTATTGGGCAAAATACATTAATTGTCAGCATTTGGCTGTCAATATATTCAATACCATTTGCTGATGATTATATACCCCCCTTACATAGCATTGAATTGTAGATTGCAACCTTTTAAAAGCAATATTTATTAGCTGATAACTCTTAAAATTTATAAAATGCTTATCGAGAACTGTTAGACAATATACATTATTATCTGTATTATACTTGAGGATATGATGTTCATTAAACTCTGAAATGGATTCCAGAATAAAACAATTGGTAAAAGTTCAAAAAATGTTATCATACAAAACTGCAATTACAGTATTCCAAGGCAAAGTGGAGGCAAATTTGGGAAAATGCACCCAATATCCTCATTTGGACTTTTACTACATAATGTAGTAGAAGAGGGTTCTGAATGGACACTAAGTATGTGCTTGTGTAATTATCAGCTACTAAATAAACTCTGAATTATCTCTAAAATAACACATTGAGGATTTCTGCTTACCTGTTATTATGCAAGCCATCCCATCAGGAACATGGTTAAAAACAAATACAGAATTCTCATTGTGAGTCCCCAAACCCCATGTTAATCTCTTCTTCATGGCATTGAGTATGTCTCTCTACATGTGTATGTCTGTGACTGTGTGTCTGCATGAGTGAATGTATAGGTGAGTGAGTTGTGTGTGTTTCTATGTACGGACTTAAGTGGGACCTTTGCATTGTATGTATACATTGTTGGTTACTTATAACCAAGTACAAAATAAAAACAAACATCTGAAGTTATTTTTATATATACACATACACACACACACACACTGTTACAACTTCATTTGTGACAATGAGATTGCCAGTTCAAAACAGGAAACTCATAACCCTAATATATCTCCTGCTCATGCAAATAAGTGTAGCCCTGGTCTCTGTATATAGCACTCCTGAATTTATTGGATTGATGGAAGGCTGCCTGTGGACAAAGAAGTGACAGAGAGTGGCACAAATCATTCTTTGTATATATAAATATTACACTATCTTTTTTTCCTATTTTTTTTTATATTATGGAACAGAGTTGAGTCGGTGAAAATATTGGATTACTAGCTGAATGTATTTACCTTACAAAGACCCCCTGCTGCTCAACCTCAATAGACTTTTCCCACAGAATGCCTAAAACAGGAAGATAGCATGCAACGGTACTCCACTTTAGACGTGCAGTAAAGAATCTGGGAATTGCAAAGGGCAATCCATTTGAGACAGGTCATCACCTTGTTTACCCACCTAAAAAAACAAAACTAATTATTTTACTCATTCTTCTGCAGCTGCTGTCCTTCTCCCCATTTACCTCTTTTTAAAATGCCTTTCATTGCAGGGGTTTGCCATGCCGGACTGAGTCTTGTAGTGTGCTGCTACCTTAGCAAATGCAAATTTCCTTCAAATTGAATTTTTATTTTTCTGAATTTCTAAAAGTATTTCATAATGTTACCATTCAATTTAGTTGTTTTTGTCCTTCCTGGCTGACTTGTATTGTGACTATAGCTGCTTCCTCCGCAGATGCAAATATCCTCCAAATTAAAATTGTATTTATAAATTTGTAAAAGTAGTTTATATGTGGTGGTGATGGTGGTGGTGGTGGTGGTGAATGTAATGTTTTTTTAAATGCCTTTTATTGTACAGGTGTGACTATGCCTGCTACTTCTGCAAATGCATTGGAGAGAAGTTGATAGGATGCTATTTTTTTTCAACACTCATAAAAGGTCACTCACACTATAGCCTGGAAATATGGGAAAGAATGGCTCTTTTATAGGTAATATAGACATTTTAATATAGCAACTCACAATTATTGTAAACATACCTGAAATTGTTAGTAGCCATTAGGTGGCACAATATTTTAGTTGTTCTTTCATTTCCGTATGGATTGCACATATTGGTTTATCTAAATCGTTTTCTAGAATCGTTTCTCTGAATGAAATTCATCGAAACAAAACGGTATATGAAAAAATGTCACCATTCAAAAAAAAATATATTTTTTTATTTGGACATACCAATTTTTTTCAAGCTATACTTGATAATTATCTCTAACTCCCTCTCATTAACAGTTATCTCTAACACAACCCCATCAAGGGTATAAATTGCTTGTCGATTCCTCAATCAAAAATGTATAACTCTGTGATCATGTACACTGAATTTGATCTGCCTCTTATCTACCTAGTAATTTAATGTAATACAATTCTTCTGCAGACACATATTATATAACTCAGAATGGATTACATTTACAGATCATTATTATCCAGATCAAAGCAAATTAGACCCATGATAGAACCATGAAGTATCCTCTTTCTTCTCTTGTTCACTTTTTCCACTCTGGTGCAATGCCCTAGATTATATTTTTACCAAATTTTTCATAGACTGCAATTAAGTTAGTTTGACAGCACCTGTCATTTATGAAAACATTCTAAATCCTTGTAAAATTGTAAATGGCATTGCTTATTGCATATGAATTTAATGTTCAAACTTTGCCTTAATTTAGACAGCTAAAAGTGAGGCAACCACATAAATGCAAGTATTTGTGCATTGAATAAAGAGAGACCTGTTCTCTCTCTTGTCATATAATGCTGTGCCTTAGTATCTTTTATAGGAAAGGATTCATAGCTGTCTAGGTTGAAAAAAAACTAAAGACCATCAATTTCAACGGTGAAGCCCATTCTTTTATGCTGTTGATCCAAAAAAAGCAAATAACCCAATAATAGCCATTTACAATTATGCCACAAAAAAGGGAACAAATCCTTCTTGACTCCATAATGACAATTAGATATTTTCCTTGGCTCAACAACCTGTTTACATACAATGATATCTTTGAATATTAGGTTTATGTAAAAAATGCACTCATGACTTATATTTATTAATACAATCTGATAATACAACCTTTAGGCAACCTCTTCTTTAATATAAATAACACTTTCCTCTGCTGTAAGCGAAAATGCATTTCTTCCAGTTTCAATTTTCCTCATAACTAATAATTTCCATCTCACTTACTAATTTTGTACCTTTCCTCTGCAGTTTTTCTAGTTTTGCAATATCCTTCTGTAAAACTTTTGCCCAAAATTAAATTGCATACTGAAGGTATAGTTTGTACTATTGATTTGTAAAGAGGCAAAATTATATTTGGATCATGTGAATCAAAAACCTTTTTTATACATCATTATACATATGATCTATAATTGTTCCCAAGTCCTTTCCATTTAATGTTATCTCTAACTCTACCCCATTTGATGTATTGTAGCTTGTGTTAGCACTTCAAATTTTGCACTCAAATGAGAGATGGATTTTAGGAACACCTTAGAGTGCCTCCCCCTATGTAGATGGCGGAAAGAACCTCCTTTACCCTTCTTTTCACCAAAACTGGGTAAAGTCACAGGATTTCAGGTTGGAATTAAAAGTGAATTTATTAACGACAGATGCACAAAGAAATCACTGATAAATGTTTTAGAAAAAAATGCATCCAACACATTTCTTCCACCTAATGGACTTCCTCGGGGACCATAATCAATAAAGACAATACTATGACAATAAATCATAAAAAATACTAACTAATAACCTCCACTCTTTTATAGGGATAATCCCTCTTTGGGATTGGTTGCTTGCTGGGAATTTGCCTAGCATAGGCTCCTCTGTGTATCCTATTGTAAAATCTTCATTTCAAAATCTGGGCATGCCTCTCCACAGCCATGGCTTGTCTTCTCATTGATAGCCTCCTGTGAGTGCTGTGTGCGTGTTCAGTTGCATTCCAACGTCGATTCATAAGCATTCCTTTGCAGACTTCCTGTCCCTGTGAGTGATACCAATATTAAAGAAACCGAATCATGTGATCAGTATGACTCATAAAAAATATTAATTCCAGTTGATTAGTTTAATTGTCCAGTACACCAAATAAATACAATAGACATTCAAATTGGGAAATTAAGGAACTAGAAGTAAAAAAAATCTAAAAAGGTAGGAGGAAATATGCAAAAGACTAAAAACTCTAAATGAAAAAAACATCAGAAACTAAATGTATTAAAAAATAAACTCTAACAAAAAAAAACTATATTATCAGACAACTCCATTGAATAAAATCAGAAAATATAGGAGGAGCCTTGAATCCACTTCCCATCATAATTACATCAAATTCAAAAGTACTGACCAAAAAAAGGATTTTCAATTACCAATAATATGGGAAAAGATAAATGCAAAGTAACACACACAGAGAAGGAATCACCAAGTGAAGAAGAAAGGGAAAAAATCTTATCCCAAGTGGTAAGCAATAGTTTAGACCAGCATGTGAAAAACCTAGTGAATATAACAGCATTTTTTTTTGACAAAGGGTGAACACAAAAAGAAAGAAGAATAACCAACCACTTCAAACCAACATGGGAACATCTCAGTTGTTTCTCTAATATACAGAGTAGAGGAAGACATGGGAAGTGTACGCTGGAGAAAAAAGGTTTGCCATTAAAAGAAATAACGCTAATTCTAATTTGTCTAATGTACCGATGTTGCATCTTGAAATCCAGACATTGGAAAGAGGCTTAAACTTTGCACCCAATCAAAAAGCAGATGAACATAAATTGTTTATAGATCTAAATATATATATATAATATCTTTAACAGTGAAATGACATCATTAAAGGAGACAAAGCAAGTGAAATGCAATCATGAGTATTTTAAACTAAAATCTCAGTTTTACCCTCTTCAAAATAAATGGCCATATCTTAAAACATTTTAAAATATGGTAAATCAAGAGTATTAAATGTACATACTAAAGATCAAGATATAAAGATATAAGCTGACAAAAGACGAGAATGCATGTCTTAACCCCTTAAGGACTGGACTTTTTTTGCGATGTTGTACATTTGCGACCAGGCATCTTTTTACACTTTTGTGGTGTTTGTGTTTAGCTGTAATTTTCCGCTCTCTCATTTACTGTTCCCATACAAATTATATATTGTTTTTTTCAGGACAAAAGGGGCTTTCTTTACATACCATAATTTATATAATCTCATGTAATTACATTTTTAAAAAATGAAAAAATATGATGAAAATTTTAAAAAAATACATGTTTTTTGACTTTTATGTGAAAAATCTTTTACTCATCTAGAAAAGCGAATGAAAAAAACTGCTAAATAGATTCAAAATGTTGTCCTGAGTTTAAAAATACCCAGTGTTTACATGCTTTTTGCTATTTTTTTGCATGTTATAGGGCTATAAGTACAAGTAGGATATTGCGGTTTCAAAACATACATTTTTAAAATGTATCAATAGTGACATTGTAACACTATTATCTGTCATAAATCTCTGAATAACATCCCACATGTACATATTTTTTTTTAAAGTAGACAACCCAGGGTATTCAATATGGGGTATGTCCAGACTTTTTTAGTAGCCACTTAGTCGCAAACACTGGCCAAAGTTTACGTTCATATTTGTTTGTGTGTGAAAAAAGTAAAAAAACTAAATTAAACGCTAATTTTGGCCAGTGTTTGTGACCAAGTGGTTACTAAAAAAGACTGGACATACCCCATTTGCAATACCTTGGGTTGTCTTCTTTCGCAAATGGTATGCCATCATGGGGGTAATTCTCATTCCTGGGCTACCATACGCTCTCAAAGGCAACGTAACCAACCTGCCCATTTTCAATGTAAAAATATTTGACCCATATATTTGACCCTGTAACTTTCAAAAACGCTATAAAACCTGTACATGGGGGGTACTGTTATACTCAGGAGACTTTGCTGAACACAAATATTAGTGTTTCAAAACTGGAAAATGTATCACAACAATTATATCATCAGTAAATGTAAATGTTTATGTGTGAAAAATGCAAAAAAAAGTAACTTTCACTGACAATATCATCGCTGTGATATGTTTTACTGTTTTGAATCACTAATATTTGTGTTCAGCAAAGTCTCCCGAGTAAAACAGTACCCCCCATGTACAGGTTTTAGGGTGTCGTAGAACGTTACAGGGTAAAATACAGTGTTAGCAAATTAAATTCTCTAGACTTTCGGCCTGGGTTGGCAGGCAGGTCCCTTAAATTGCAATCAATAAAATAACTTAATTATGTAAAAATATTACATAAATATGCACGTAGAATTTAAATATATGTGCATATTTATATATTTGAAGTCTACGTGTATATTTATATAATTATTTATGTCATTTTGTATATGGACATATGAATAGTTCGTATTCTTTTTATTTATTTATATATACATAGATATATATACAATTTCATTCTAAGTGTATTTTGATATAAATATATATATATTAATATCAAAATACAGTTAGAATAACATTTCGTATAGATATATATTTTTTTTTAATTTTTATTATTATTTTTAATTTTTTTAATTTAATTTAAATTATTTATTATTCGTATTTTATAATAATATATATATACAATATATATATAGTTATTATATATATTATATATATACGTGTGTAAATTAATTATAAGTGTATTTTTATATTAATATATGTACATATTAATATAAAAATACACTTAGCATGACATTATATATATGATATATAGACATATATTATATAGGTATAATATATGTCTATATGTCATATATATATATACACATATATAATAATATTTTTTTTTATTAACTTTCACTTTAAATTTTTTTATGATTTTACAGTTGCAGGGAGACTGCCTGTCAGCACAGACAGTCCCCCTGCAGGCAGAGACTAGGACACCTATTGTGACCATGTGGTCGCCCTGTTGGGCGATCACATGGCCCCAGGGGTCCTAATCCGCCATGGGGAGACTGTCTGGGCTGCAGGCAGTCTCCCCACAACGGGAGCAACGCCGATCGCCGCCGGGGGAACGACGGCGATCGGGTAAGTACATTTTAAATTTAGGACGGTTCAGGACCGTCGTCGGTCGGCAAGGGAAAAATGCCGATGACGGTCCTGAACCGTCTTGCGTCCTTAAGGGGTTAAAGTCCTAATTAATAGTGACAACATAATAATCAAGAAAGCAGATGGGGAGGAGGCTTTGCTATATTATCTAGAAAATACTATTACAAGAACCTGCACATTTTCAGTTACACAGTGATGCCACAACATTTTTTAATGTAAAACTGAATTTAGTTGAATTTTTGGCTACAGTGGTTACAAATTAATTTTTTTTAAGAAATATACATTTGGATACAAATTAAATTATTTCACAAAATAATTATGCATTTTTTTTTAAACTTATATATTTTTTTTTTACCAAGATACAAAATGTTCGTTTTTTTCCCCCATGACGTACTATTATTAGTGGCATCCATTCCATTGCTGCCAATTTATCGTCCTTACCTAATTTTTATTTACAGAAATATGCAAAGGAAGCAATTCCATATATCAAGGATACTAATTCCATACTCCAAGATATAGACCAGGCATAGGCAACCTTCGGCACAGCAGATGTTTTGGACTACACCTCCCATGATGCTTTGCCAGTATTATGTGTGTAATAGCATTATGGGGGATGTAGTCCACAACATCTGGAGTGCTGAAGGTTGCCTATCCCTGATATAGACAGTATTGAAGGAAGAGATGAATGTGACATCACTGTATACAGTTATATATAACTATATTATCATTTAGCAATAGAGGCAGTTGCCACTTATGTAAGTCAAGATCAAATTATGCATCAGCATTTGAGGGATTTAGTTGAAAGTTTTCCCATTCGTGCCAGTATTGACTGGTACCTGGACTTTGTGGTATATTTACTGCAGTGTTCGTGCGGCAAGCAGTATGTGGGGTAAACCAAGAGAGCTCAGTTGAAGCACAAGGTGAAGGCAGAGGAGAAGAAAAAGGTCGCCAACGCAGCTGGGGCACCGCCAGCACCTCAGAAGGCAGGGTTAGCATGGCCGAACTGTGGAAAAGCTTTGTCAGCATGCCACAACAACCAGCACCACCAGCTGATATCGAATGTCTTAGCAGGAGGCAGCATTTCAGCAACATGGTGGAACAGTACGTGTGCACACGCCTACACATACTGACTGATGGGTCTGCCCCATTCAACTTCTGGGTCTCCAAATTGGGAACATGGCCTATGCTTGCCCTTTATGCCTTGGAGGTGCTGGCCTGCCCTGCAGCCAGTGGATTGTCTGAACGTGTGTTTAGCACGTGTGTTTAAAAAAAACAAAAACAAAAAACCAAACAAATAAAAAACAGTGTTTGCTACCTCCTCCACCGCCGCTTCCACCTACACCACCACGGTCACCGCCTCCTCAACCTCCTACTCCACATCCACCTCCTCCTCCTAGTTCAAGATTATTATTTTTAATTTTGATCTATTTTAAGGTTTTTTAAGTTATTTCCCTATCCACATTTGTTTGCAGGGCACTTGTCCTACTCTTACCCCATTTTACTTCCTAGTACTCTTAGCCCTTTCCAGTACTATTTTAGAGTCACTTTAGTGCCCAAAAGTTTGGGTCCCCATTGACTTCAATGGGGTTCGGGTTCGGGGTCAAGTTCGGGTCAAGTTTGAGTCCCAAACTCGAACTTTTGCCGAAGTTCGTCCGAATCTGGAGAACCCAAACATCCAGGTGTCCGCTCAACTCTAACTATAACTGAAGGCTCCATGAGATACAAATGTAGCAACTCAGTACAAATGATTAGACTGATATATTACAAATGTACCAGACTGGTTTCTGAAATACCCTAAGTGAGTTGTATACAGAATAATCTGTGTATTTCACATTGGATAGTTATACAGGGAGCTCAATAAATAAAATAGTGTTTAGGATAGATCTGAAATCGCAATATACAGGCATATTAGACTAAGCACAGTACAGATGTATGTACATGTCGTGTAGTAGTAGCTTATTAAGTCTAAACAGCCAAGAAAAGTGGGGGGATTAAAGCCATGTAATGAAAAAACAATGTAATTTCCAGTAAATACCCACAAGAGGAAAGAATGAGAAAGCTATTTGTGCTGTTGAACTTATATCCACTGCTACTAGAAAGGAGTATCTCTATGTAGAGAATATTCCAAACAAATATGCAGCAGTGGTAGGATAGCACAGGAGAAACACTGGCAAGGGTAGATGGTAGGGATGTGCATGGGGAAAATATTCGGTTCGGCATTCCGAAATTCGGGACTCCGGCAAATCGATTCGGTTTGGCACCTCAGGACTTCGACACTTTGGAATTTCGGAACTTTGGAACTTCGGCACTTCGGAATTTCGGCACTTCGGCACTTCAGCTGTTCTCTTGCAACCTCTTAGTAAATAACTCCCTAATTCCCCATGTATTAGGGAATTAGGGAGCTATTTACTTATTCATTCCCATCCATTATGTGTTACTTGATTGTTGTAAGTGTTGCAAATGCTTACAGCTGAATCCTGGCTATGTTTGCATACTTTTTATTTAAATTGGTATAGAGTGTAACAATCTTCATTCTTCCTCTGGGTATATTAGTACTTCGGCAATTCTGTGCTTAGGAACTTCGGCACTTTGGACCTTTGGCAACTTCGGAACTTCGGCACTCCGGCAATTCAGCTATTCGGACATTCAGAAGCATCCGATTGTCCGAATTGCCCGAAACTCGTCCGAATTCACATTCGGAATGAAACGAATTGCACATGTTTAGTAGATGGTAACTAGATACCTATTGGATTTCCCTAAACTAGCCTCCTGTTAAAATGGACCCTCTAAACAACTCAAAAGTTGCTAATCAGAGGGGGTAAAGACAGGTACAAAAAAGCTCCTTCCAATATATACCCGGAGAGGACTGCATTTGCTTATGTCGCTCCATCTTACAAATTAATAGGTAGGCTAAGGCAATCCAGGGAGGTGAAGCATACATACGAGTAACAATGTGGGTGGTATTGTGCTATCTCAATCTGACCACTGTTACTAGAGAGGAGTACCCCTACATGGAGAGTAGTCCAAACATCAGTGGTGGTAGGGCACTCAAATCAGATGGATAGTAAACGAAAAAACTAAAAAACTAAAGAGCCTACTAGTGCTGCTAGAGAGGAGTGTCCATATATAGAGAGTAATCATAGCACATGGGTTGCAATGATAGTAAGGCACTAAAGTAGATTAGTGGTGACTGCTCGTTAAACCATTCCTAATTAGTTGGAAGGTCGCCCCCCAAAATACATGAAAATCAGAAACTATCTGATACAGCAATCGGTTCTAAATAAATCTTAGAGTAAAATCAGCATGTGAGCATAGGTAGCCCGATGCGCGTTTCGGCGGTAACTCCACCTTTCTCAAGAGCTAAGCCGGCATCCACCGGGAGTCTGTTTTTAAAAGGTAGATAAGTCACAGGAAAGGACCAATCATATGCAGGCCCTGTACTGACGTGGGAGGGGTTCCTTCCCAAGGGAACGGTCCGGTGCAATTCCCCAGTATCGATGAATTCCCACACAGTCTCATTTTAAAGTTTCCCTTAATAATAGCATGCTATTTATAAATATTAAGGTGGGAGAACAGACTGAAATGGTAAGTCTCTTGGTATCAATGTACTTTAAAGTCCCAGTGAAGGATTGAAAGAGGGTCCAGGTTGTAAACCTAGAGATAAAGTTTTTACAGTATCCTACAGAGGGCATATCTCAATTGTCTCCTGATCAAAAGAACTAAGGGTTGTTCTTAAACTGAAGTGTGATCTTTAATGTAGTCTTCAGAACCAGTTTAAGTGGTATATTATGGCTGGTGATAGTCACAAGTCAGTTATGCTGATAGTCAATATTCCAGATATTTAACAGGAAATATTTCACACAGTTAAACGGAGGAAAGACCTTATCCAAGACATGTATCATGTATACACAAGGCACATGGGAAGTTCATATATGCCACCAGGGGGCATAAAACCCATAGTGGATGTCGAAAATTAATAAAAAATTACAGAAAAATTACCATAGAATTGATAGCGAGCAGAATCCTAATAAAGTTAAGGTGGGTTATGTCAAAGTTAATGATTGATCAAAATATAAAATGGATATGGTTTGTGGGGATTTTAGATGAGTGGGGCAAAGGATAAGTCCTCATTAAGGCCCAGGGGTTGAAGTGTCCTGAGTTTGTAGATCCATCTACATTCTCTCTGTCTTAGGAAATTGTCATAGTCATCACGTCTCTGTTCCCGTTTGACTCATTCTAAGCCACAAAACTTCAAGCCTTAAGGGTCACCTCAGTGGTGTTCCTTAAGGTGTGGGTAGATAGGTGTCTCAAGTCTTTTTTTTGGGACCTGATATGTTCCTTAATTCTCTCGTTAAAAGGGCAGAATGTCTTACACGCATACTTCAAACCGCAGCTGCAGGTCAGCAAGTATATCAAACCCGCAATGTTGCAGTTGAAGAAGTGTTCAAATTTAAGAGTGTTGTCCCTCACTGTCCGTAACCTTTTTTGATTCTCTTAGGATGTATTTACATACAACACATCTGCCACAACCATAAGTACCGCAAGGAGGATTTCCCAAACCAGGTGCCTAATGAGCGTGGCTTGGGTAAGAAATGACTTGGAACTAGGATATCTCTCATGTTACAGCCTCTTATTGCCATGATATCAATATGTGGACAAAGTACCTCTTTTAGGTGTACATCATTAAGTAGGATTGGCCAAAATCTATGCATAGATTTTTTGACCTCATGCCAACCTGTGTGGTATGTAGCTATCATTCGGACGGTTGTTGGTGTATCTTTCCTCACTTGATGATCTGACAGAAGGTCCCTTCTATCGGCCTCCAAAGCCCTCTGATAGGCTTTTTAGGCATCTATTGGGATATCCTTTTTCTCTGAACTGCTCTCTGAGTGTTTGAGCTTTGGTCTTAAAATCTGAGATATTGCTGCAATTTCTGCGCAGTCTTAAATATTGTCCAACAAGTATAACTTGTTTCAAGGTTCTTGGGTGGAAGCTATCCCATTGCAGCAGAGTGTTAGAAACCGAAGGATTATTAAAGAGTGTAGTTTGGAGTACATCATTGTCTGAGATGGAGATTGTCAGATCCAGGAAATTCAGGGAACGACCTCCGAATTCTGATGTAAACCTGAGATTTTCACTGTTTATATTCAAAGTTGAGACAAGATCACTGAATTCATATGGGATACCCTGCCACACAACTAAGATATCATCTATGTATCGACACCAGAGATGTATCTTGGATAGATATTGTGCCAGAGTAACCAACGTCTTAATCTTTTGCTCCCACCATCCAAGGTGGAGGTTAGCGTATGAGGTGGTTTAAGCCATCCCCATCGCACTTCCTCTCACCTGATGGTAGAACTTGTTGTTAAACAGAAAGTAGTTGTGCGACAGGATGACTCCCAGGAGTCTCAGTGTGAATGTTGTGTGTGAATCATGTTCTGGACCCCTTTGATCTAAAAATAACTTTACATGTTCAATGCCTGTATAACTATCCAATGTGAAATGTACACACTATTCTGTATACAGTCTACTTAGGGTATTTCAGAAACCAGTCTGTTACATTTGTGATATATCAGTCTAATCATTTGCACTGAGTTTCTACATTTGTATCTCATGGAGCATTCAGTCATAGTGTAGATTTATGGTACAACTCTAGCAATCTTTTAACTCCTACATTTAGTTTAGTTCACCTTTTTTGTTGCATATACCCTATTTTTTGGTGTGTATTATTATTATTATTACTATGTCTTTTATTATATATATATATATATTTTCTCAATAAAGTTTATTACCTTATATTGATCTCTACTTAAGAGGTAAATTCAGTGTGGCTGGCTGGCTTTCTTAGTTTGAAGCTAACCATCCTCATTAGTTATATTCATAATTTTAGAATGGTATTATTATCTTAGAATATCTAGTAAAGCGCTTCAAGAATATCTGCATTTATCATATATATTTGTTATTTAATAAGCCTAGGGATTTGTCTTTGAATGGAGATTACCTGTAGTTTTTATTTTTAATTCTTTATTTTTGCAGTGCATATGAGGGTAACATATAGGCACGTGGTACCCCAAAGGCAATCCACATGCATATTTCAAAACAAAGAGTACATAACATGGAGAGCATTGGGGTATGGTAATACAATGCACTATTTTTATATTTAGGAACAAGCTGAAATCATGCTAATTAGGTAGTTTATAGGTTGAGATTCTATCGACATTAATTATAATAGGCTAGCGTTGATAAGTAACTCAGTTGCTATAACATAGGTATGACATGGAGCCTATGCATCTTTGAGAACACAATGTACATTTTTATGTATTATGACATGAAGGCTTGTTCAGTGTGTGCGTAGTTATACATTGGGAGACAATAATGCAAGAGTCAGGTTAATATACAAGTTGGTTGGCATTATACACAGGCTATTCACGTTTAGAATTATGTAGAGTAGGGTGCCTGTCATACATAGCAGCCTTAGCGTTAATCAGACAACAGGCAACCATATGCAAGGAAGAAAACTTTTATAGATTTCTTTTATGCAGAAGACACAGATTAAGAGTGACACTGCAATTTGACTCAAATTAAATCAAGAGAGGCTGGCAACCCCAGTGCATTGTGTCTGTCTGGGGTGCTGCTCCCCTTGTGAAAACTAACCATAGAGCCTGATGGGTAATGTTTAAGATGTAGGATTAGAAGAGGCAAAAGTATAACCAGGAATCTTACTTAACACGTTAACTGAGACTTCTGCATGAGGGTGAAAATAACTATCCCTAGCATCACAGTACAGAGATGACCTTAACTGAAGGGTTGGGTTGTCTAGAGTCCTGTGATAGCCGTGTCGAGGTGCAGTAAGAAACAAAATAAAAATAAAGATAAAATAGCAATAACCCTGATGATGGTTATTTGCTGAGGAGGGGGGACCTGAAGCTTGGTCAACCCTTGCCTGTTCGGGGTAGATCATAGCCCCATGGTGTAGTCAGTGTCCGGAGAGCCCACAGCTCAGACATGACAGCGAGCCAGGTGCAGGTAAGGTGTTTGCTGGCGTGTAGGGCTGTGTGCCTCAGCTGAGGTCTGGGGTTGTTCCACTTCAATCCGTCGTTCAGGGTGTTGTTGTTTGTAGGGTCCCCGGGTGCTTGCCACTGTGGTTGGCTTAAGCCTCCTCCGGTGTCTGCATCTCGTGGATGCAGGAGCTCGTCGAGGTCGCATGGTGCTGTGTTTGCTGGGGTTTAGCTGCCTCTGTGCAGAGGGGTTAGCAAGTGGTTTAGGTGCTGGCGGTCGAGGAGCGGATCGTGAGGGCATCTGTGGATTACTCTCTGAGGTATGCATTTGGTACCCTTGGAGTAGGTTCTCCAACTTCACCCAGAGTGCTTCAAAGTGTTTTCGCAGGTTTGTCACTATGTCGGGTGCTTTGTCATTGATTCCACTGCCACAAGCGTTATCTGCCATCTTGTGTGGAGTGCCCTGCGCGCTCTTGGCTCTTGCAATGTCACTTTGCTCTTCTGCCTGCTTTGTGTTGTGTCTCTTAGGTGGATCGGGATCACCCCCACCAGTCCAAGGGGGGAGGGAAACGGGGCTTGCTTGTTTTGTGGACAGCGTCTAGGCAGCTCCGGGTCGTGGGAGCGGCCGTCTCCCCCCTCCGTTGCATACTAGGCCGCAGTCTCTGCCACCATACCAGCGGGTATCGGTCGGGTCGTGAAACACCCCACTGCACTCCTCCCGGTATGGGGGGCCAGTGGGTGCTCAGATCCCTTGCTTGGTTCGCTGAAACCGGCTGTAGTATGTACAGATTGCTAGATTTGTGCGGGAGCCCATGCGAAACACGTCTCTCCACCATGAAGGTTAGGCCCCGCACCCCATTACCTGTAGTTTTATTGGAATGATTGTGGTTCTTTTCATATCAACTGCCAGTTTAAAATAAAAAATGTGTGAGATGTCTTATAATATACTCTCACATTTATCATCTCATGTATTAATAAGAGTTTCCTTATATTGTGGAAATGTTATTTCCACTACCTCTTCTTAATATTTCTGATATGTATTTTCTCTTCAAATCTTATAACACTGGTGTTTTAACCCTTCCCATCTTTGTACCCCATAATATATTATATTATACATGGGACTGTATTTTTAAACCTGCATTTTGACCATGAGAATAAGAGGTTTTTATTCTTATATTCAAATGAGATGAAATCTAATTAAACCAGTGAAGTAGAGGCTAGATGAGAATGGGTTTATGACTGAGGGTGTATTAGTATTAGCTGAGTAATTATTTGCTTCATGTTATTATCCAGTTCGCTCAACCTATTTCCACGTATATTTCTCTCAAAACTGTCTTTGAATGGTTGCTTTATTTTCCTATGGGTATCCCCAATTTGACAAGATCTTCTGAAGGGTCATTTATAGCAATATATTTTTTTACCATATTGGATCAGAAGCTTAGTGGGAAAACCCCATCTATACAAGATAATATTATTTTTCAGTGTCATAGTCATATCTTTAAAAAGCTTGCGACTATTAGCAAGGGATAAATCTGGAAACATAGCGATTTCAGTGAATTTTGAATCCCACAGCTTATTAAAGCTGGCCTTCCTAAACGGAGAGTACTTGTCTGTGCAATTCAAAAAGCGTACTATCACATCTCTTGGTTGAGGTGTTTTTATATTAGTGGATTTGCGAATTCTATGTACCCTTTCAAAATGGGGCTGAACCAATCTCTTGTATGTCTATATACTGTACTCTTTTAAATATTCACCCAATTTGTCTGATTTGATGTCTTCTGAAATTCCTCAAAATCTCAAATTTTTCTTCTTGATCTGTCTTCAATTTCTGTAGTCCTGGTTTCTAGTATTTTGACCTGTTTTTTCAGCAAATCAATTTATGTTTGAAGAAATTTTACTTCCTCTCATATGTCTTTCATACTATTATCTTTTTGCTTCAGCTCAATCACCTCGGTCTTTAGATCCAAGATATGAGTTTTAAAATCATTTCAGATTTTTCTCATAGAGATTATCCATAGCTGCTACTAGACTTTCCTGGTGGACCATTTTGCTTTTAGAATTTAAAGATTGTTTTGACTGACCAGATGAATTGGAGGCATTCAAGGTTTCGTATTGATCTGGAGATATAGATCTTCTATGCTCCTTTGAGAAGCTATATTTCATATATATTCTTCTCTCCTTCTTGAGTTTTCTCTTTTTTAGGACCCATTTTCATTAGCTGTTATCTCTTTTTAACCCCTTAAAACCGGTGGGCGTACTATTACGCCTTGTTCTAAGCGGCTCTAAACAAGCTAATTCCCCATTCGGCTCCAGGAGGGAGCGGTTCCAGGACCCTAGTCAAGCCACGGTGACTGAGGGCAAGAGTGCTGAGGTTTGTCCCTTGTTCCAGCTAGGAAGCGGTCCTTGGCAGAGGGGTACAGGGTGCTCTGTGTCGTGCTTTAAAGTTGTTTATAATTTGAATATAAAAAAAAACTTCTCAGTTCCTTGAAATGGAAGTATTGTTTATCTGTTTATCTAACTCACTGGGCCCCAATTGTAACCGTTGGAAATACCAGACAAATGGCATGTTGTTATAATTTCTGATTTTTGATTAACAGCAAGTGTAACGGACAATATGGAAATGATCACAGTTTTATAAAACATTTCATATATAGTGGATATTACAATTCAGAAGGCAGTAATGCAATAATTAGAACCTTGTCTGTCTTTAGCATTTGGGGTCATAAACCCTTCTATGACATGTGTTTTCGCATGTGTTTTTGCATTGTATGCTAATTACAGTGTACCTAGCACCTGAGCTCCAAGTGCCTTATACACCTTCACATAGAATCATCTCTCTGTGATGATGATCTTTCTCTCTGTGCCAGGGCTAGAAATATTTAATTAGATTCTTGATATTTAAAAAATAATGCCATGACAAAGTTTACTGTCTTTTCTAACATATAAGAGGTTACCTAGGTATATATAAATATAATATATATATTTTTTTGTTAGTAAGAGTTCCTGTGGTAAAAAATAATTTTTACATGTATTTATTATGTATAAAGAATTGTAATCACAATATAAAATAGGTATTGTCTTGGAAGCAATAAAGTTTTGTCTTTTTAAATATTTTAATTAATACAAATATAATATAGACATATAAAACCTTAATAATCCATTACAATAATTAATAGCAGAGTTATAAGATTAAAGTATATACTTGCAATATCCATAAAATAGAATAACATACCCTCTTGAACATGTCAACCTCTCAGTAATGATAAAATGGAGCAGTGTCTCTGTTTCCAAAATCTCTCATCTGTGTCCTAATATTAAGTACACATATTTATACCTTAGATTTTCAAATAGGTCATGTTAGGATCTATCTTAACTTGGCAAAGATTTGAGGTCATAACTTGGTCATTTCACATGAGAACATCTTATCTATGTTTAGACTAAAACGTAAGGGTACACATGACGTGGGGAATTTCCTAACTTGTGAAATTACACTAATCTAGGTCAAGATGGCATCCTAAAGTCTGAACATCATATTCAATTATATATGGTTAAGAGGTAATTCATTAACCCCGTAAGGATGGCGGGCGTACTATTCCATCCTTGTGGACCCGGTCTTAAACGCCGGCGGGAGGCGCCGCCATCCTATGCACTTACCTGCTCGCCGGCATGGGATCGCAATGGGGGGACTTGCCTGGCATCCCCCTGCGGCTGATTTGGCCCTCCCCGGCCATGTGATTATGATGAGGATGCGATCACATGGACGGAATAGCATACAAACATGTATACACATACATTATTTCTCTAAGTGTATTTTAATTTAAATTATTAAAGTAAAATGATATATTACTATATTAATTAATATTAAATACACATATAATTATATTAGTTTTACATATATATATATATATAGTTATAATTTTATATATATATATATATATATATATATATAATATAAAATAAATAAATAATAACAAAATGATGTATACATGTGTAATTTCGTTTTAACTGTATTTATATATATATATATATATATATATATATATATATTAATAAATATGTATATATCTCTCTATATATCTATCTATACAAAAATAAAAATAATAAAAAAATTACACACATATATATATATATAGACCAAATAGAGATAAGGTGCACTCAAAAGGTCTTTGTTCCTTCAAACTTTTTTATTTATAAATCACATAAAAATTGTCCCATCGACGTTCCGACCCATACAAGGGTCTTTTTCAAGATCAAAATATATAGTGAAAAGTGCGAATATATACAAAATATCTGATATTAACTTACCAATGTGAAGTGAGAGGCAATCCCACAGCCGTCCGAACCCAGAAGTGCACAGGAGGGACACATGACCCCACGTGATGAGGTCAATCTAACGGAAGCGTTTCTAGGCAACGAGTATATACAATGAATGCAGTGCTTTCCCCTGCTGTGTGCAGAAAGGTGAAATGTTGTGAATAAGTACCGACGGCATAGAAACCGAAAATGCTAAGAATAATGGAGGATAGAATATAGAATACTTGCATAATTTACTGTATTAAGACGGTGGATCCAGTAGGCTTCCCTTTGAAGCAATAATCTCGACCTATCACCCCCACGGGATAAAGGAGGGACATGGTCTATCGCAATAAACCAGAGAGTAGGTAGTCTATGCAATAATGCTAAAAAATGCTTTGCAACCGGTTTGCCAGTCTTCTGGTCCCTAAAGTCCGTTGTAATGCCTGACCTGTGTCCTCTCATCCGATCTCGTAGGGTTAAATAGTTATTTCCTACATAGGATAGTCCGCAAGGGCAGGTGATTAAATATATGACGTGGTCTGTTGTACATGTAATATGTTGTTTAATCGGAATTCTTTTTCCACTATGAGGATGGACGAAGGAATTTCCAGGATTCATGTGGCTACACGTGTCACAGTCACGACATTTGTAACATCCATTTTGGTTCGAAGTGACCCTGTACAATGTTATAAGAAACCTATAACACAAAAAAGAATGGATGTTACAAATGTGAAATTGTGTGAGGGACCTGCCTGAAAAAACAGGCTGAAAGTCCACAGAATTTGGTTTGCAGGCCCTATATTTAACCCTGTAACTTTCCAAGACACCATAAAACCTGTACTTCGCTGAACACAAATATTAGTGCTTCAAAACAGCAAAATCTATGACAACAATGATATCATCAGTGAAAGTGCCAATGTTTGCATTTTTTTTTTTTTTTAATTCTTTATTTTTGTTTGTGCATGAAATTACAAGTCGGCTCGTTGCGCCACAATAGCACAGCGAACCGTTCAGTAGCATATAATGACATGTCAGAAGAAATACAGAGCACTTTTAAATGTGGTATAAAAATTAACAAGGTCAACATTGTAGATATTACAAATAAACATATTGCAGTGAATGAGTCTAGCTGTTCTACCTTCGATGTGATAACAGTGTATTTTGGGGGCGTTATCTTTATGAGATTCAATTGGGCCATAGGGATTATCTGGACGACAGGGCAGAGTGTACGTTTGTTTCGGTCTATATTATCTTGTTGTAATTTCAGACAATACTACGTGCGGTCTGGCCTCTTATTGAGGTAACCAGAGTTCCTTAAAGACATTGAGCCTGCATGCGGGGCATGTCACCTATTCATGTGGTATTGTCCCTCCAATGACCCGCCAAGGTGGCTGGTTTTTATACATTGCCTTAGTCTTGGCAAATACTCAGGTGGACGCGGCAGTCATGTCCGCAAGTCAAAAATAGCAGTCAGTATTGAGAGCCAGAGGGGATTTGATAAATTACACCCTTGAAGAGAGAGCGCCTTCATGAGACACTGGCAGGCCATAATGCTCAAGAACGGTAAAATAATCTTCTAATATAGTAGAGGTTGTAAAGACCTCTATGTCCGCATATGTTTTACCTATATACTGAGTTGTCCAGGTTGCCCCTAAATTATGATTGCGTAGCGAGCATTGCAATTTACAGCGCGGCCATATCAGTCCCGCTAGATGTACTATGTGGTGAAGTGCCTTACTGTGCATGTGTTAGGAACCTAGTTCCGTCGAAGGCATGTCTCACTACAGTCAAACCAAGTTGTTGGATCAGCGAGGCATGCAATTTTTTTTGTCGTCGCACCCTTGGGTTACTTCCTTCAAACTAAACTTTAGTGCAGATGGCAAGAAGCCCTCTATTGTGACCACAAAAGAAACAAAAAAGGAAAACATCATATCTAGTGCTAGTCAGGTAGGTATAGTCCCATAAATGCTCTGAGACTAATAGATGCCCGCTTGTATCTCAGAGTCGGGTTAGCAGGTAGCCGGAACGTAAACTCTACACAAAGACTACTGTCCATCAAAATGTCCATTCAGCCAGGGATCCGTAAATTAAGGAATTGCTCCCCATTCCACATCGAAAAATAGGAAAAACAGTTGACTCGGAAAAGGTGACTGGTATGAGAAAAAGTATATAATATAAAATAAAAAGTACGGGAGTGTAATAATGCGGACAGTTCACAGCTGTGGGGAGAGTCTCGGTAAGGCCGTGGAATGTGAGACAGGTTAAGACCCGGGCAGGGGGCAGCGTGAGTTTTTTGTAGGTCCCCTGGGGCATTAAAAGTCCCGCTTACCGCCTCATGTCCCGATCTTCGGTGGGTGCAAAGCTCTCATCTTGCACTGCGTGTGGTCGGCGTCAGTGGTCAGTTTTCTTGCCCGACTGGGTCCTTCGGGCGTGAGGATTGCGTTTACCTTCACTGTGGGGTAGACTTGCGTCGGCAGATGGAGCGCCCTTAGAAAATCCGCCGGATCCTCATGCGCCGATAAAGTGAGTATCGCTTCTTCTTGTTGTACTATAAGGGTGACTGATGCGCCCCACCTGTAGCGTATCCCCTTGACGCGGAGTTCCCTTGTTACAGGTAGGAACCTCCGTCTCTCCAGGAGCACCGTGAAAGGTAGGTCGTCGTAGATCCGGACTGGGTTGCCTTGCACCATGGTAGTAGGGTTGTTCCTGGAGCGGGCCAGGATCGCACTTTTCGTGGATATTTCCCGTGTCACTGCTATGTCGTCCCTTGAGGCGTCAGCCAGTGCCGTCGGGGCTTTTCTAATTCGGAATGCCGCCGTAACGGGTGAGGCTCCTGTTGTGGGTCGCACTCCTAGTGTTTCTGCAACCAAGTTGGCAAAGCCTAGTATGGCCTCTGTGCCCACACTCTCCGGGACACCGCGTATCCTAACGTTTTTCTTACGGTGCCTCGCTTCCAGCGAGGCGACCGTGCGAGTGAGTCTAGAGAGTTGCTGGGACATGGCCTCCATTTGGGCCTTCGCTCCTTCCATCTCCTGATCTCTCTTCACTTCCCTCGTTTCCACCGCACTGATCCGCGTGGTTATGCCAGCTACTTCAGACCGCACTCCCGCCAGGTCGGCCTTCCAGACCTCCCGCAGGTCAACCAGCAGTTTTTTTATGTCCCCTTTAGTGGAGGGTGAGGTGTCGGAGTCTGAATCTTCCCTCACATAAACCCAGTTCGGGGTCAGCGAAGGTCTGTGGTAGTCTTCCTCCGGGGATTCATCTGAGTAGCTGGAGTCTCGGGCCCGCTCGGGCGCCATCTTGGTCTGCGCCTGTTGTTGCGGCCTGTCGAAGGACGCGCGGATATTGGGCTGGTTAGAGCTGCTCGAGTGGGTCAGCTTTCGGTTTTTCCTCCCCATTTCTCTCTGTGGGGGTTCTGCTTTGTGCAGGTATTCTTTGTGGGTCTTTTAGGACCACTCTTTGTGGCTAAATAGTATGTTTGTTGATGGGGCCTGCAGGAGCTCCACATCAGCACGTCTGGTTGCTTGCTCAGCTAGCCACGCCCCCCAATGTTTGCATTTTTCACACGCAAATGGAGCTTTCACTGATGATACCATTGTTGTTATATGTTTTATGGTTTTGAAACACTAAAAAAACTAATTTTAACACTTACTTTGACCAGTGTTTGTGACTAAGTGGCTACTAAAAAAGACTGGAAATACCTTATTGTGAATACATTGGGTTGTCTTCTTTTGCAAATTGCATGCCATGGATAATTCTATTTACTTGGTTGCCATACAGTCTGAAAATCAATTCCAAAAAACTGAAATATATATGACCCTGTAACTTTCTAACCCCACGAAACGTGTAAAAGGGGTATTGTTATTCTCGTTAGACATCGCTCAACAAATATGTGAATTTTATTGCAGTAAAAGCTAACAGTATTATGACATTCACAGTTAAAATGCTATGCTATGCAACTTGAAAAATAACTAAAATTATTTTAATTCCTCAAATTTCTTTATATATAAATATTTTATTTGAAAGGAAAGACCTGTTTTTCCTGAACAAAATTATATACAATAATTCTTGGCACACTAATATCAGAGAGGTAAATTATCCCCTGAACGACGGACCCGGTCTGTCATGCCGGTGAAGCACTTAACGCCGGATGACGGACCGGATTCGTCATGCGCTAAAGTTAACCCCAGATCCCGGCAATCAAGTGGTTAACTCTCTTCCGAATACCGAGGCAGACCGGAAGCACCCAATCGCGCTGTCCATGCAGTAGTGATCGCTCTGACAGGCTTTCAGAGCGAGCACATGTGCTGCAGGGACTGCAGATCCACCTCCCTGCTCTTCCGTGTTTATGTGTGAAGCGCAGGGAGATGGATCACTGCTGATCTTCTCCCTGTGTAAAAAAAAATGTTTGTTTAAAATCCCAACACCCTTTACTCATTTTAAATA
Source organism: Pelobates fuscus (assembly GCF_036172605.1). NCBI lineage: Eukaryota > Metazoa > Chordata > Amphibia > Anura > Pelobatidae > Pelobates > Pelobates fuscus. The sequence goes on along the minus strand of NC_086318.1, from coordinate 173,590,835 downwards.
AAAATTAACCCCTTCCCTGCCAATTGATCACTGACTACCGTGATTTTTTTTTAACCCTTGAGGGTCAACTTTTATTTTTTGTAACCTTCAGGGGTTAAATTTATTTTATTAATTAATTTAAATATATAAAAATTATATATTTAGTTAGCTGGGATGGGTGGAAGTTAGTGGGAAATTGGGGAATTTGGTGTTAGGCTAGCTAGGGGTTAACATTAAAAAAAGTTTTTAAAACATTACAAACATTTTAATAACGTTTAAAAAAGTAAACAAATCTCACCCCCCCTTTACCCAGTCCTAATAAAAATTAACCCCATCCCTGCCAGTTGATCACTACTGTGATCCGATTATTTTTTTAACGTCTTAGGGTTACCTTTTATTGTTTTTAGCCCTCAGGGGTTCAAATTATTTCATTAATTAATTTAAATATTTTAAAATTATATATTTTGCTAGCTAGGATGGGTGGGAGTTATGGGAAATTGGGGCATTTACTGTTAGTGCTGCTTGCTGCTAGTTAGGGGTTAACGGTAAAAAAAAAAGTTTACAAAATGTTAAATGTGTAAAAAAAGTTTTAAGAAAGTTTAAGAAAGTTTTAAAAAATTTAATAAGCAAAAACTGTTTAAAAAACTAGTTTTAAAAAGTAAAAAAAAGTAAAAAAAAAGTAAAAAAAATACATTAAAAAATGCTCATTACCACTACACCTGGAACAAACTAGAGAAAAAAATGATTCCACGCTAAGGTTCAATATATGCCTTTTGAATTACCCTGTGGTGTATTTTTTAATAAATAGCATGTGTTTGTGGGGAAGTTTGAATAACCAACCAGCTAACTACTCCAAAATGGAACATGGACACAGTGTAAAACTTCAAAGTTAGAAAAAACTGAATGGCTGCGTTTAAAATGTGCCCCTTCAACATCCACATATACCTGGCAAAGGTACATACAGGGGTATTGCTGTACTCAGATGACATAGCTGAGCAACTTATGTAGTATTATCCAGTCGTAGCACACATAAGGTTTGCAAAATATGCTGTGCAAACTCACTTTGTATATCAAAAAGGCAGAAAAAATGCTTATAAACACTACACCTGGTACAAGCTAGCGGAAAAGGTTCAAATATGCCTTTTGAAATAACTTGGGATGTCTTCTTTAAGAAATAATATGCCTTTATGGTGTAGCTAAAATATATAGCCTGCTCAAGTGCTCCAAAGTGGGACATGAACGCATCAAAACCCTCCATGAAAATTTACACTTAAAAACCTGAACTTGTCATGTCTCTTTTACAGCACTGTAACTTCACAAAATAGTGTCTAGGTCATACAGTGGGCATATTGTTTTACTCCGAAGATTTAACTTTGCATAATTAGTTTTTTTATGACGGTGGTCCATATCAAGTGTGAGATATAACAATGCCATTTTTTTCCCCTCACCACAAACATTGACATAAATTTGTGAAATTTTTTTTTTTTTTAATTCTTTATTTTAGTAGTGCAGATAGACACAATATTTCGACAAGCGCCACAACAGCGTATTTCAAGTTTCTTACATGGTATACAGTGGCATGAAAATGTGCACAATTTTTATATTTAACAGCTTACTAGACAGGCTTATGATTGATTTCGTTATGTTAAGATTATGTAGAGTATATGGTGTTACATTCCTGAGGGGTAGTAACATTTATCCATATGCAAGGATTATAATTGTTTGAATTCTTGCTTTAGTGCAGAAACAAGTACGGTAAAAAGCAACGTTTAACAGGCTTATGGCATAGATAGTTACTGCACATATTGTTAAGTTAGGTGTTGAGTTAGCCTAATGCACTTGTCTGGAAAGAGTATGCAGAGGAGTGACTGAGGGTGCAGACAGGACATGTGCAATCGTAATTTTAGCAAAGCTATTCAATTAGGTTCATGCTGAGTTTGGCAATGTTGCATGCTATGTTATGTTACATTTATGCTAGGGTGTAAATCACTTAAAACACGTGAGAGACATAAAGGCATTAGCAACAGACAATAAGCTCTAAAGGGTAGATTTTAAAGTTTCCACCCCAAGGAGATCCCATGTCAGCCAGGTGAGGATAAGCGTGTATATGCCAGGTCCTGCTTTTTCATATACAGTGAGGGTAATTTTTCCAGGATCAACGGTTAGGTGACTGCTTTAATACTTGCAGACTCTTTGAGTGCTCATGGAGGAGGGAGATGGTCTCGTTGTGGGTAGTCCAGTCGGGTGCTTGCTTTGGGATGTCCCAGCAGTTTGCTAGGAGCAGCATGGAGGCTATGTGCGGTCAGTCCTTGTTGCGGCCCCCTTGTGGTGAGCTGTGCGGTGTGGCAGGTTAGGCCGGTGTGCGGTAGGGTTGTCGCACTCTGTTCTCGCTAGTCCCCGGCTTGCCAGGCGTTCGTGCTGCTTCTCGTTGGTCAGGTATGTGAGGTCTCGGCACTTACGCGCTGCTCCCGCTGAGATCAAGTCTGCAATCCGCTTGTGCGGCGTCTGGGTAGATGGGTGCATCCAGCGCTTGCCATGAGGTCCCCGCCATTTTGGAAGTGGCTGCCATGTACTGGGTCTGCTCCGAGCGCTGATGTTGTGGCACTCCGATGGGCTCTAGGGTGGGGACCGGGATCACCCCCGCCGGTCCAGAGGGGGGGGGGACAGGGCCAGACCCGCCTAGCCTCGCGTTTTTGCCTTACCACCGGTGGGCAGGATAGCTGGGCGGCGGCCGTCCACCCCACTCACCGCCCGAGCGGCCCCCATCTTGTGCGACAGGGATCGCCCCTCCGAGGGACTGAAACTTTGCAGCGAGCCTCTCCCCGGGACCAGGGTGGCTTCTCACGCCGGGTAACAGCTGCCGGTCTCCAGGTAAGCGTTTGGTTGGTATTTAGGGGCTTAAAAGTGGAGACTTTTGCAGGAGCCACACCAGTGTGCGACCATTCAGCCTTGCAGTCCGGCCCCGCCCCCAATTTGTGAATTTTTTTGACAAGTTAAGGCACAATATACACCATATAAGATTCCCTGGGGTGTCTGCTTTATCAAATGAAAGCCCTTTGTGGGGTTATTTTAATAGTCACACTGCTATAATACCCTAAAATGAGACATAGGCCCGTCAAATCCCTCTACGAAAATTCTAACTATAGAAACTGAAATAGCCTTGTCTCTTATATGGCATTGCAGCTTTACAGAATAGTGTCAAAGGCACTGGGGGTATCATTATACTCAGCAGATGTAGCTGAACACAATATGGGGTCCTGTGCAGGAATAGCACACACTAGCTTTACGAAATACACATTACAAAAACCTTGTTATATGTGTATATATCAAAATAAAGAAAAAAAACACCATTTAGCAGAGATTGGCAATGAAATGGCTAAGTAAAGAGTGTCAATTTTGTTTTCAATGTTTTGGCATTTTTTTATAATTAATGAGAATATATCAATGTATATGTGACATCAATTAAAGCATTCTTTGCCCTCTAAAAATGGTATATAATATGTGTTGGTGCATAAAATGACAGAGATGCAAATTGTGTTTGAACACAAACAGGAAAGAATGCAAAAATGGCTTGTGTCCTTAAGCATAAGACAAGCTTCTGAAGCTGTGTCCTTAAGGGCTTATGGTTTAACAGACATATAGCTCAAATTCCAGGTTTAGTTTTGATCATAAATTGTACAATTGCCTCTGTCCTTAAGGGGGTAAAAAACATTTTTCCTAGGTGGCAGATTGTATGTAACTGACATGCTAGTCCCACTATCTTGAGAATGGATATTGATAATTATAATGGTGGTACTTCTGGTGGTGATTGTGGCATCAGCGGCAGAGGTGGCAACAGTACTTAATGGCATAAAACGAGTTGTTGGCACTTCTGATGCTGGTGGTTTGGAAAGCCAACTCACTCCATTTTTTTTAAAGATCAAATTCTTTTGAGTTTATATTTGTTATTGTTAGTTACTATGAATGGTGATATGAATGTGTATTGTGTAAACTAACACACTATAAAGCAAAAATAGAAGTTTGTGTCAAACAAAATGTTGAAAAATCAGTTGCTGATTGGTGGATGTATTACTACTGTAATAGGGATGGGCATGGTTAAAAAATTGGGTTCGGTTCGGCACTTCCAAAATTCGAGACTTCGGCACTTCGGTTCTGTTCGGCACTTCGGTTCTGTTCGGCACTTCCAAAATCCAGGACTTCGGGAATTCAGCAATTTGGCAATTCAGCAATTTAGCAATTTGGGACTTTGGCACTTCAGGACTTCGGCAATTCAGGACTTTGGCAATTCCCTAACCCTAACCTAACCTTACCCCTAACCCTACCTCTGACCCTAACCCTACCCCTAACCTTACACCTACCCCTAACCCTAACCTTAATCCCTAACCCTTCCCCTAACCTAGCCTCTAACCCCAACCCTATCCCTAACCCTACCCCTAACCGTACCCCTAACCCTACTAAGGTTAGGGTTAGGGTTGGGGTTAGGGGTTAGGTTACGGGTAGAGTTAGGGTTAGAGGTAGGGGTAGGGTTCGGGGGCAGAGGTAGATTAGGGGTAGGGTTAGATTCCTGTCATCATTGCCTTAATTTTCCCTCCCTCTCCTGTTTTGCCATTTTTCAGAAATCCAAAGCACTTTGGCACTTCAGAAATTCGGCACTTTGTCAATTTGGCACTTCAGCAATTCGGTTCGGTTCGACACTTACAAAATTCACCACTTCAACAATTCGGGACTTCGGCAATACTGCACTTTGGCAATTCGGTTCGGCACTGCGGAAATTTGGCACTTCGGCAATTCAGTTCGGCACTTCCGAAATTCAGCACTTCAACAATTCGGGATTTCGGCAATTCCCAATTCTGCAGTTCGGTTCGGTACTTCCATAATTTAGCACTTCGGACATTCGGTACTTTGGAAATTCGGTTTGGTTCGGCACTTCTGAAATTCAGCACTTCAACAATTTGGGACTTCGTCAATTCGGCATGTCAGCAATTTGGTTCGGTTCGACACTTCCAAAATTCGGCACTTTGGCACTTTAGAAATTCGGCAATTCGTACATTCGGAGGCATCCAAATGTCCAAATTGCCGAAATTTGCCCAAATTTAAATTTGGACCGAAATAAATTGCACATGTCTACACTGTAACGCTATTATAGTTAACTTTAAGATTTAAGTTTAAGATTGATTCTACACTCCACACAGCACACAGTGCACTGTACAAACAGTGCTTACACACTTCTGGTGCTGCAGCACACTGGACTGAACACTCAAAGAGTTGTAAAAAAACTTGCAGCCACTAAATTTCCATTTGAAATACACAAAACTGTGTTATTGAAGCACTGAAACTACTGAAACCAAATGAGCTGTCTCAATGTCTCTCACAAGTCTCACAAGAAATAAAAAAAAATCACAAATAAGTATAAATCTAAATCAGATGGTGTAAGTGGTGCTGATTGGTGACACTGTGGTAACTTAACCACCTCAACAGTTTTACATTGGATGAATGACACATACTATATCCCACTCACACACAGGCACAGCACTAGAACCAATACCTGGCCTGTCTCTCTAATTAGCTGAAATCAAAGTGTCTGAAACAAATAACACAAATAGCAGGCCTGCGACCCATTTTATCTCAATGATTATGTTTTATTTTTAAAAAATGCATTTGTTAATTTAAATATATGCTTATACTACAGCATATGCTTATTTTACAAGGATGTTTACTCAGCTTTTGAATATGTGATGTGATATGAATGTTTGAAAGAAGTGTGTTAACATTTCAAGAAGATGCTTGTAAAAAATAAACTGTCATATGATTAGAAAGAAAAAGTCTGGTGATGGGATGAGAGAAGGAGGGCATGAAGAGGAAGCAAATTGAAAAAGAGAGCGTAAAAGTGAATCTGTTAAGGTTTGAATACATATAAGACAGGTTTGAATGTGTTCTTGTAAAGTGAATGTATGAGTGTTTGCTGAGAAGAGGCCTCAAGGGAAACTCACCTGGGGTGAAAAGTTTAGTGGAGGTGTTTAATGGAACTGATATTGCTTAACAAAAGTTGCCCTATATTTATTCTTTATAACTACTGTGGCTGAAAGAGGTTATGAATGTGAGTTGGGAAAGTGTGTATGTTAAGAAATCATATTAAGGAAATGGTTTGCGATAGCTGACTTTGTTTTGTGCGTTTTAAAAAAATTGAAAACAGTTTAATTTAAAATTAGTGTATGTATTTCTTTGTTTTTTTATTGTTTGTCATACATAGTTCATGACAATACAGTGTAACATCAATAAACAGAGTATAGCATATCATTCAAGGGAAATGTGTACATAGTAACACGGCACAGTTTACAGCTTCGGAAACACAGTACATAGGTCACAGTACATAGCCAAGACCTATGACACCTTGTATAAATCATAAAGTAATTAGCAAAGAGACTTGATTAAAATTATATATTGCTTATTGGATGGTGAGAAAGAGATGCTTACAAACAGCTTATGCTAAACAGTGGTATTTACTCAGATAAGGTGAATAGAACATATGACAGGCTAACCGGGTCTTGGGTCATAAACCACATAAACCGTGCTTGTATCTAATATCAGTGAAGCTTTATGTAGCGAGCCTGCCTTACTTTAGCCACAACAAAACATTAAACAAAAATAAACTCCTAATCCGCGCTGGAGACTAAGAAACATAGAGTTCCTCTATACTACTGGGCAGCTAAGTAGACCCCAGTTGTTTAACAAATAACAAAATAAAAGACTTGCAAAATACATTTTATTACTGTACAGGTTTAGCAGTCCCTTTGCCTCGCAGGCTCACAGCCTGTCTCTGGCCCAGTTCTTGACAGGAGAGACTGATTCCGCTCTGCATAGGGTTTATGTAGCTCACTAATTAATGTTCTAGAGTAGCCTGATTTTCAACCCCCTCTAGTCAGGGACCACTAATAGTGCCATTCTAAGGCTACTATAGTGGTGTTCCCTCACACTGCCACAAACAAAATAAGACAAATCTCTAATTCAGTAAGCAATCATGAACAAACTTGGTAAGCCTCATGGACTAAAAGAGTCCATGGGACATAATATGGGCATCCCTTGTTGCCAGAGGGGAAGGAACAAATGAAAGAGGGGAATATTTACTGCTAGTTCTTGACTATATCACTGAAAACCTTCCACAAAGGTGGTGCAAACAAAATCCTAGATAAATAAGTCTCCAGGGTAGCAATGGACAGATGTGGAGTCTGATATAGACCATCTATTGTATACTTGTAGATCCACTCTCGTATGTAGATCCACTCTATTATTAATGGGGGCTAAAGAATGTTTCCATTTAGTTGAGTTGGTTAGCTGCAGTGAGAAGATAGTTGATAAGAGTAACTTTTGGTTTAGGGATTGGAGAAGGGTATAATAAAAATAACATGGTCTCAGGAGTATGAGGGAGGCAGACACCAGTTATTACCAATAATTATTATGACTCATTTCCAATAATCTTATATAATGGCGCATAGTCACCAGATATGTGATGAAGCCGTACTAACTGGGTGCATCTCTAGCACATCGTTGAAGTAGTTGAATAAAGATTATGCAATTCCTCTGGTGAGTAATGCCATCTAGAAATGTTTTTATAGTTAGAAACATAGAAACATAGAATGTGACGGCAGATAAGAACCCATCTATTATATCTTCTTAAAAGGGAAGCTCAATGACCAAATTATCACGCTTGCAAATATATATGTGCCTAATGCTAGTCAAGCATCTTTCTTGAAAACATGCCTAAGGAAACTGGAAGATTTCAAGGAAGGAGTTTTGATAATTGGTGGGGATTGTAATATGGTTTTAGACTATGCAGTGGATAGTTCTTCAAATACGAGAGAAACACAAAAGAGTCAGAGGTCGTTAGTCCTAAGGATTTTGCACTCCTACCAATTAATTGATTGTTGGCGTATTTTCCATCAGTGTGAAAGGAATTACACTTTTTATTCACCAGCTGCAGATAGTTATTCTAGGATAGACATGATTTTTGTAAATCATAGATATCTACATTTGGTAAAGGGAGCAAAAATAGGAAATATTACGTGGTCTGACCATGCCCCCATTTTCTTGGATATCGAACTGCAAGGTGATGGGAAGGGTAATTACATATGGAGATTAAATTAGTCTCTTCTTGATGACCCAAGGGTCTCCAAGGACTTATCAGAAAAGCTTTCTCAATATTTTTTAGATAATTGTACAGACGATATTAATGAATCATGGATATGGGAAGCGCATAAGAGTGTGATCCTGGGGGTCTTAATTAAATGGGGTGCCAGATGTAAAAAGTAACAAGCCGAAGAAATTTAAAGGCTAGTAGAAAAATTGGATACACTGGAGTCTATGCATAAGAAAATTCCAACTGAAGAAAATGTTAAATGTTTATCGGCAATTAGATCTAAGCTGAGGTTATTATTGACTTATGAGGCCCAAAGAGCGGTCCAGCTAACACAAAGTAAAATTTACACACATGGGGATAAAAGTGGGAAACTGTTAGCTAAAGCCTTAAAAGTAAAGTTACAAAATACATACCGATATATACCCAAAATTAAAGAAACACAAGGGAAAATGTGTAATACTACTGAGGAAATAGCAAACACTTTCAGGAACTACTACGAAGACCTTTACAATTTAAAGTCCCTTGAAAAGACACTATATGAAAGAGAACAATATCTATCTAAAAATATTCCATTACAAATTTCTAAAGAAACATCAGCTCCCTTCAGGAGCTTTTGGCAGTGATAAAGGCAATGCCTCCTAATAAAAGCCCTGGGCCAGATGGTCTCTCGGCACGTATTATAAACAATTCCATAATATTCTTGAGCCACATTTCTGCCATCAATGTTGAGAGCAGTAATTGCTGTGATACATAAAGCAGGGAAAGATCCAGAAATATGCAGTAGTTATAGACCAATTTCTCTTATTAACGTTGATTTAACAATATTTGCAAAACTCTTGGCAAATAGGCTTAAGCCCCTTATGCCTGGACTGATCCACCCTGATCAAACTGGCTTTGTCTCTGGCCGTGAACCCAGAGATAACACTACTAAAATCTTGAATGTAATACATGGAGCTATAATAAATAAAAGTCCTACAGCTCTGTTAACTATAGATGCCGAGAAGGCCTTTGACAGGGTGGATTGGTCCTATCTGTTTTCAACTTTAGAGGCATTAGGGCTTGGCCCGAGATCCTGCAATTGGGTTCAGACCTTGTATAGAGGCCCCTCTGCTAATGTCCGTGTTAATGGTCAACTTTCCAACCCTTTTTTTATTAGCAACGGCACCCGTCAGGGCTGCCCATTGTCCCCTCTTCTTTTTGTTTTAACATTTGAACCTTTTTTAGAAGCCATACGAAGGAACATAGACATTAAAGGATATAAGTATACGGGAGGAGAGGTTAAAGTAACTGCTTTTGCCGATGACGTTCTATTTACGCTTATAGAACCCCGATATACATTTCCTTATGTTCATGAGGAATTGGATACATTCAGTGGCTTATCTAATTTTAAAGTAAACTCAGATAAGTCTGAAATATTGGGAGTGGGGATAAATACAGGAATTAAAGAGGAACTACAAAAGCTATATAAATATAAGTGGACAGACACTAGTATAACATATCTAGGGACACACCTGACGATACATCTAAAAGATTTATTTAAATTGAACTATGGAAAATTGTTGAGAAAGATTGAAAAAGATCTAAAAAAAATGGAACCAGACCTCTTTCACATTGATCGGGAGAGTAAATATTATAAAAATGATGATTTTACCTAAGATATTATACTTATTTCAGACATTGCCGGTCTTACTGCCGAGAGACTTCTTTAGAAAATTGCGATCTACATTCCTTTAATTTATATGGAATCATAAAACTCCACGTATTGCTTATAATACATTGACACTACCTGTCGAGAGAGGTGGCTTGGGCTTTCCGCATATCTATAGATACTATGTTGCGGTATTATGTGTGCGAATTAGAGAATGGACGGCTATAGATAAGGGGAAGCCATGGTATAAGACAGAACAGGATTTTATAAAGGTTACGTTGGAGACCCTGCCTTGGCAGAATTGTAAATTACAATTACTATCACCCTCTAAACACCCAATTATAAACCACACCATACAGATTTGGAGAAGGCTTAAAGATAGATGGGGGCTATCCCCGGGACTATCGGTATTCTTTCCAATAGCATCTAATTTGGATTTTCAGTTTGGGCCGGGTCATAAACTATTGGAAAAGTTAACAGGAGATGCAGACCCTTCAGTAACAAGTTTAATAACAGATGAAATACCCAATAGATTAAGAGAGTTCCCTTCATGGGACAATAGGACAGCTCTTATAGATAGAATGGGTATCATGTATTTAAAATTTTTCATAAACCAAAAAGTGTTACCATATTGGCAGATGAGAGAGAGAACAGAGTTTTAGTCACTTTGTGGTCCTGGAATAGAGAAAAAACATTAGCTGTCCAGTATATATAGTTTAATTCATAAGGGAGCCATGGAGAAGACTTCATTCCAATTGAAATGGATGCAAGGTTTGAACATTCAAATGGGCAGCAACGATTGGTCATTTGTGTTCAAAATGGGGATGAAAGCACAGGTGAGCACTTCTAGGAAAACTATTTTTTTTAAAAGAGTTACTAGATGGTACAATACTCTAGACCGACTTAAAAAATACCGAGCACCGGCTTCGGATAGCTGTTGGAGATGTGGTGAGAGGGGTGCGAATATGGAACATATATGGTGGGAGTGCAAACTTATTGGGAGCTACTGGCTACAGGTATTGAGTGTCATTTATAAAATTTTACCAATGCCCGATCAATTATCCCCATCCAAGATTCTGTTGAGTTGGCCAGCTTCCTTCAAGGAAAATAGCAAACATATATTGCTGAGTTACTTATTGAATGAGGCAAATGCTCTGATCCCGTTATATTGGCTTAAATCTAATATCCCGACTAAAGAACAATGGATTCTTAGAGTGGAAGCTTTGAGGGAACTTGGGCCATTCAGGGGAAGAGAGACCATTATGATAGGATATGGGAACTATGGCGAGCGTATTGGGCAGAAACGCCATAGCAAGAGAACACCATAGCAAGACTACGTAAAGACATACTGAAGATGAGCTACTAGACCACTAATGTTAGAAGTATTGGCAGAACCCCTCCCCCCCCCCTTTTTTTTTCCTCTTTCCTTCTTTTTTCTTTTTTCTCCCCTTTCTTTCTTGGATTGATTAAAGCATATGATGATATGGGACTTTGATAATGCTATTCGGCAATGGCGTAAACGTTGTCCCAATATCTGACGCAAGAATAATAAAAAAAAAAAGAACAAAAAAAAAACAACCCATCTACTCTGCCCAATTTTTTAAAATACTTTCATTAGTCCCTGGCCTTATCTTATAGCTAGGATAGCCTTATGCCTATCCTATGCATGCTTAAACTCCTTTTCTATGTTAACCTCTACCCAGGGCCGGACTGGGGATACAAAGCAGGCCTGGAAAAAAAAAAATCCCCAGATGATTAAGTAATATATATATATATATTTTTTTTTTCTAATATAATATATTCAGAGTAAAACATTTAATTATACAGTAAGCATACTCACATGCAGACACAGACAATCTCACTGACACACACAAGCTCATTTATACACAGCCTCATAGATAAACAATCTAGATAAACAATTTCACTAATATACATAAGCTCATTGACATAAAAACACAAGCTCACTCACTAGCAGGCACACACACACATGCAAGCAAGCACACTCACTAGCAGGCGTGCACACACACAGCTTGTAGTGGTTCTGGTGTCTATAGCCTGTCCCTGCAGGCTTTTGAATGTAAACACTGACTTTTCAGAGAAAAGGCAGTGTTTACATTGCTTCCTAGTGACACCTCTGGTGACAGACACTATGACAGACACAAACACACACCATGACAGACACACCATGACACAGACCATGACACAGACAGACACACACACACACACTCACACCGTGACACAGACAGACACACAAACACCGTGACACAGACACACACACACGACACACACACCATGACACAGACAGACACACACACCATGACAGACAGACACACACAGCATGACACAGACAGACACACACAGCATGACACAGACAGAGACACACACAGCATGACACACACACACACACACAGCATGACACACACACACACTCCCACTGACATACATACTTGTTGCTACCTATGTGGGTGGGCAGACTGATAGGTGTCCTGCGGCTGCATGGAGAGCTTGGATGGTGGCCGCAGGGGAAGCTCTTCTGGCGGCCGCTGGGGGAGCAGGCTGTTCTGTCTCTGCTCCCCCTCCCTCACATGCAGCTTAATGAGACCGGAATATGACGTCATATTCTGGCCTCGGTCTCTTTCTAGCGCGAGGGAGGGGGAGCAGAGACAGAACAGCCTGCTCCCCCAGCGGCCGCCATCCAAGCTCTCCATGCGGCCGCAGGACACCCACATGTCTCCCTGGCCCCAGGTGCCGACGGCCCACTGGGATATTTCCCGGTATCCCGGTGGGCCAGTCCGGCCCTGCCTCTACCTCTTCAGCTGGAAGACTATTCCATGCATCCACTACCCTCTCAGTAAAGTAATACTTCCTGATATTATTTTTAAACCTTTGCCCCTCTAATTTAAGACTATGTCCTCTAGTGTCCTCTAGTTGCCTTCATTAATGTTGAAACTAATAGATGTTGTATGTATTAGTGTGAACATTTTAGCCCATTCAGTTAGTGTTAGTGATATATGCAAGTCTATGGCCCAAGTTGTCGTAAATGTGGGTGGCGAGTCTTCATGTTCATGTTTTTTTTTTTTTTTATTCGAAAGTAGTAATGTAACAAGAACCCTCCAAGAGAAGTTTGTCTGAGTGGATGAAGTGAGATAGTTGATTATATTGAAAGTATTCTATAGTCATTGATTGTTTATTTGTTAGTACAGTTAAAAGTAGTTTTAAAATATTGGTTTCTAGATCTGTATAATGATTGTATAATGATTTCAAGGACAGGGTCTGCAGGCATGCAGTGAAAAAAGGGTTGTTTGTTAGCAGGTATAGGGATGATGGATAGAAAGAGATGTTTGAAGAGTTCCTAATTTGATTCCAAACCTTTAGTCTTGGAGTTATTGTAGGATGTGTGGAATTAGGAGGAAGTACTAGTGTGTGTCCAATTTTTTGCTACGGAATGGTATATATTGGCAATTTAAGCATGGTACCTTCTAGAAATATGTAATGTTTTGATTTTGAGATTAAGTCCAGTTGTATACTTTTATGAACGCTGGTATGTCAGATACCCGTTCACTTCCGCTTTCTCCCGAACTGCTAAAGGCTGAGTGATTATAGCTCGCAGTTTGGGTGTTGACTCAGATGTTCTCCAGAAGGCAATGCAGCATTCAGTAATTTCTACCAGCAAGCAGACATGTACCCAAACATCAGCCTCAACTAGATGAAGCTCTCTGGTCCAGGACACTCCCATACAAAACAAGGAAATCCCTCCCCTGCGTATACGAGATAATTGAGTCAACACTACTAAACGCAATTATCTCCAGGCAAAAAAAACACATATTTTTGCAAAAATCCAAAAATATATTTTAACCAAACAAAATTCCCATAAAAATTACATCCCCTGATAGCCCCAATCTGGGTGACGAACATATACAAAAATCACCCAGATTGGTTCAGGGGTTTCCCAAATTTCTTATAAGTCTCAATTTGACCGACCGCATGCATGGTCCTATGCCCAGAATTTGTTCCATAGTTTCAAAGGTAGCGGTCAGTCTATTTCGGGAAGTCTAAAAACCAAACAAATTCATGAACTTTTCCCCTTGTTTTCCCCTTGTTCGTAGGTTGTGTTTGTTCCCCTAATTCATAGAATTTGTGGGAACAAAACTACAGAATAGCGTTCTCCTGGCTGGTGGGTGAAAAGAAGCAGGCGTTCGCGAAATTGACCGGCGTTCGGGAAGCTGAGTGTCTGATTTTAGTTCCAGACACTCGATGGCCAAGTCACGCTGCCTCTTTTCATGCGAACAACCTGGACGCCAATTTCTCCAACACGTGGCGTTCGGCTATACGAATGGTGACCGCACAGGGAGAGCACTTAATCCTGCAGTTTTCTTTGTAGATAATGAGCCAGGGGGTGGTCGGTGTTCGGTAGTTTTATCTACCGAACTAGAAAAATCCAATTCAATGAGCCAAACATGGTAGTTTATTCACATATACTCTATTTAATATAACTGCTTTGTAATAAACGTCTATGTTTTTTATCCCAAGTCCACCTTGGAATTTATGGCATGTCAAAATATTGTATTTTTATTTGACCATATGAAGGTAGTCAAAAGTTGTCTGATTGATGAGAAAAATGTTTTGGGAATTGTGAAGGGAAGAATTTGCAATAGGTATAGTATTTTAGGAAGAGTATTTGTTTTCAGAATGTTGATTCTGCCAAGCCAGCTAAATTTCCTGGGGCTTATTCCAGGACATGAGATCTTGTGAAACTTTCTGAAGGAGCAGTATAAAGTTAAGTTCATAGAGTTTGGATAAGTTTTTTTTAAGAGGTGTACTCACAATTATGTAATGGCTATAAAAGCCCAAGTGAAGGGCTTGTTTTCAGAATGTTGATTCTGCCAAGCTAGCTAAATTTCCTGGGGCTTATTCCAGGACATGAGATCTTGTGAAACTTTCTGGAGGAGCAGTATATAGTTAAGTTCATAGAGTTTGGATAAGTTTATTTATTTGCCACAACAGCTGGTGAAAGCCGATTTTTACACATATGTTGACAGTAGTATGGCATAAAAGACATTGCACTTTTTTATATAGGGGGAGAGAACAAGTTAAATCGTAAGCTTATATTTCGCAGCAATAAACAGTAAATACTAGTTAGCGTGATGGGTCGTATGCCAACACAAGGAATTCAAAGGATAGGTAACCCTGGCTCACCCTGTGGATTAATCATGTTCAACTAATAAAGTTAGGGCTGACCCCTGTGTCAAGAATGCCAGCACTTTCGAGGGCAAGTTAAAAACAGAGGAGGACTGAACAGTAAATAGCATTTGCGTATGATCTATATGAAGATGTGCTGTGCAAGGGGGCAATACAGGCTATGAGCCTGTGGAGTTGGTCTGCCGTTAGAGATATGCTAAGCTCTAAAGATTAAGATGTTAAGGCTGCACGTACCTACTATATGGTGGGTCACCTGTATATGGTATCACAGGCTGTATGTGTGGGAGCATGTATGAATAGGGCTTCTGGGCACCCCATCAGTAATGTAAGAGGGACCAGCCGTACAAGTATCAACCAGCAAAATAGGAGGAACAAGGGCTAAAATAAAACTTAAACAACAAAAATTATCAACTCAAATATGGTGTAGCCTCTCTGGTTCGTCATCTGACCTAGCCACCTCCATTATTACAGTGGGTCTCTGAGTGGGTACAGAATGAGGTGTTTAGCCGATTCCTACCAGAGGCAGAGATGAGTGAGACACAGGTAAGTCCAGGTGGGTAACCTCTCTGGTGTAGAAGGGCACGATGCTCCTCAGGCCCCAGGATGGTATGAGGACCTGCATTTGGATTCCGTGGACTCGGGAGCCTTGCAGTGCCAAGTCCTTCCCCTGTCCAGGGGGAGCAGAGTGTCTGTGTGGTAGGTGCTTTTTCCGGCGGACATTCCTCCGCTGTCGTGGGTGATGCATGAAGGCTGTGCCTCGGGGGGACCTCGGTCCAGGCGGTCGGACTGTAGGGTGTGCCCAGGCTTGTTTAGCTATTCCACCTGGGGGAAATCCATTTCGCTCCAGCAGGATGTCATGTTGCTCGGGCACGGTCAGTGCCGGTGGCTGTCGTCTATTTTCCAATCTTTCCCAGAATTGCTGGCATATTGCTTCTAATTTAAGTGTGAAGGCTGCTTCCCAGTCACTTAGTGTCGTCTGTTCCAGAGTGATTACGGTGCCGTCGGCCAGCTTTGAAAGGCCTTGTGTCAGCAGTCTACAGGAGATATCTACCAGGAGTGATCCCGGGGTGACTGCTCGCTTGTTAGGAGGGGGGCCGGGATAACCCCCACTGGCCTAGAGGGGGAGTGTGGGGCTCTGAGAGACTTCCAACCAAGGGAGCCAGGACGGCGCTGAGCCGAGTGATCGGCTGTTTCACCCGTCGGGGAGCCACCAGGCCGCACCAGCTGTAGGCCGCAGACACCAGTCGAGAGTGGTGGTGCCAAGACACTCTTCAAAGTTGCTCCGTCCTGTCAGGTAAAGGCAACGATTTATGAAAGTCAAGTAGCAGGGTATTTGTGTCTGACAAAGCTTATTTTAATTGAGTTTAGGCAGGAGCACAGGCTATGTGCGACCTGCTGGCATGGTGTCCAGGCCCCGACCCTGGATAAGTTTTTTAAGAGGTGTACTTACAATTATTTAATGGCTATATTAGCCCAAGTGAAGGGTTACAAGTTCTGGAGTAAGGATTTGGTGTGATTGTCAATATTTAATGGTAATATATAACTTTCGGAGAAATTAACCTGAAAGCTAGATGTCCAGTTATATAAAGTGTTTTACTCCAAGAGAGGTGCCATAGAGGTAAAAGGGTTGGTAATTGTGTAAAGGAGATCGTTGGCAAATGCTGAAATTTTATAGTCCTGTTGTTGGCTTTCGAAAGCCATGGAGTGATTTCTAATACCTTGCAAAAAGGCTCCAAAATTACAAAAATCAATAAAGGGGACACTTCTGTCTCATGCCGTTACAAATTTTTACCGGGTTTGACAGTTGGCCATTGATTCTTAATTTATCACTGGGGTTGAAGTATATTGCCGCTATCACCCGAGCCAGTTTGGGCTATAGCTTAAGGCCTTTAGTGTAGCAAATAAGGGGGACCATTCTACTCTGAAGAAGGCTTTGATGTGGATAGGTTTGTGACATGTGAATCAAGTTTAACAGTTTGTTAGTATTATTTTTAGCTTCTCACTCTGGGAGAAATCCTGATTGGTCTGGGTGGATTAAAATTTGCAATAATGGACGTAATCGATTAGCTAACATTTTAGTGAAAATCTTAAATTCGATGTTTGTTAAGGAGATCAAGCAAAATATTTCAGAGCTTGTGGGATCTTTCCCAAGTATTGATAATAAGGTGATGGGAGCTTCCAGGGAGGAACTGGGTAAAGAAACTGATTTAGTTAATGATTTAGTTAGTGAATTAAAAGCATTTATGCTTGGCTCCAAAAGGGTAAACAAAAAGGTTTTGCAATACATAGCTGAGTAGTCATCCGGGCCTAGGCTTTTGTCAGAAGGTGAGTTTTTTATTGCTATTTGCAATTTCTCTCTGGAAACAGGGGCATCAAAGGTGTGTATTATATTTGACAGATAGTGTGTTTTATTCTAGAGGAGACAAAGTGGTCAAGTTCATCTTGATAGATGGTGGTGCATCCATTATGTCCGAGAGTAAGTTAGTCGTTTCACCAGATGATTCTTTAATTTTGGCAATGAAAGTGATTTGTTTAGTTTGTTTCAGTGCGTTGGTGAGCAGCCACATTTACCTCCCTGTATAGTAGGAGAATTTGGTGAGTAGTAATTGGCGCTAAATATTAACATTCAGTAATTGTTGTAGAATAGATTTTTTTTATCTATAAGGTTTTTATATATGTCTAGAGATTTGTTTCTTTTATAAGACATTTGTAATGTTCTGATTTCTTGAGTAAGAGAGTGTATTTGTGCTTTTCAAAAAATTATTCTGTTTTAAGGCCAATGTTACAATTGTCCTCCAATTACACACTTGTGGACTTCCCATGAAGTGTTAGAGGACACAGAGGGTGATGAATTTTCATTAATATAATTAATGTGTGAAGTTTGAAAGTCAGAAACTACAGCTGACTAATTTAGTAGAAGGCCGTTAAGCTTCCATTTGAAAGATTTGAGTGGCATGAGGGGTATATAAACAGCAAGAGACATGGGTGCATAATCAAATGAAGTGATTAGACCATAGTCGCAGGATTTGATAAGGTGAAGAAATCTATGTATGTGAAACATCATGGCCAGTCTAGAGTATGTATCCATAGAGCGGGAATAAAAAGAGTAATCTCTTGTATGGGGTGTCAGGATCTTATTCTGACAACTAAGTTTTATGTTTGTTTATTTCTGTTCCTTTAAATCCAGTACCTGTTTCTCGCCTCTAGTGGCCTTTTGGCTCGAAGGTTATCTGTGATGGATTTCAAAACTCGTCAGGCCTACAGGGTCATCCAGGATAAATCTGAGTAAATAGATTGGTGCACCGTGGTAGATTAGAGGCTGAAAGATTGATGCAAATCAAGTGCAGTTGACAAATTACATCTCTCGGTCTATCTGTCGGGGCTCCTTTGGGATGTATAGCTCTATAAGCTGTCTAGCAACATTGGTGAGTCAGTAAGCTTCTTCAGAATGAGGTTGAACTGTAGTGTACTAGATTCGGATATTGTTTTTGTTTCCCTCTATTATCTACATCAGAGGTCAGTAATCTATGGCACAAGTACCATGCGTGGCACTCAAGGCTGCCAGAGGCTCCTGTCAGAAGTCCTCTTTTTTACTTCAAATATCTGCAAGTGCAAACAGTGTGATTACAGGTGGTGACGGACAATTTTCAGTTAACGCATTGCAACTGTTAGAGGTAGTTATCTCAGATCACTACCTCCCAGCACTTGTAAATGTGAATCTGCACTGGAGTAGAACAGATCACAGCTCCTATCCTTGTCCTGTACCTGGCCAGCCCAGGCCCCAGTGGATCACAGGGAAGCCACCCACATTGCTAGATATGCACAAAGCTGCAGAATAAGCATTGTCCTAATACGAATAATCCAAACAGCCAACACACTCACAGACCCCAATAAAACACCAATGACAATCCACATACATACACACAACTTCAAAAGTAGCCCCACACATGCACACAATGTGACATATCATCCACACACACAATTCCTCAAGCAGCCCCAATACACAACCCACATTCCTAGATATTGATATAACCGAGCCCTTTGGACTGCTGAGAGGTGAATGGAGTCTTGCAGGTGCTGAACCTGGGTGTGTATTGTATCTCTATTGTCTTCTAACGTACTTGCCCTGTCGCTGATGTGGCAAATATAACCTCCAATAGTGTCCAGCTTAGATTAGAAGGATACTTCTAATTTTACCAGCATATTTGCCAGGTCTTGGTTGGATGGTAAACTTTTTCAATATCTCCTTCATATCAGTGTCTGCAGAGAGCATCGAGCTCTGTGCCCTTGGCTCGATGGCAGTATTGTCTCAAAACTGCTTTCTATAAGCTCCCTGTTTTTCATGATGACATTTTGACAGAGGGGTGTTGGGAAAATATAGAGTGTTTGGGGTGTACTATTGTGTGGTTAATTATTGATGTTTGTGGATTTGTCCATGCAACTCTGAGGGTAGTTCCTCCCCTTTTTTGGTTAGATTTTCTTACTTCATCTTTACTTCATCTTACGCCCATACTTCATCTGTAACCCTCTCCTGATTGGTCTCCCCAATAGCCGTACTGCACCCTTACAGTCCGTAATGAATGCTGCTGCTAGATTGATTTTCCTCTCTAGTCGTTTCTCTCACACCTCACCCCTCTGCCAGTCCTTACATTGGCTTCCTGTATGCTATAGGAGTCAATTCAAGGTACTAACTCACACCTATAAAGCACTGAACAACTCTAGCCCCTCTTATATCTCCTCACAGATCCATAGGTATGTCCCTTCTCGGTATCTCCGTTCTGCCCGTGACCACCTCCTGTCCGTTGTCCGCACTCGTACGGCCAACTCTCGCTTGCAGGACTTCTCGCGGGCGGCTCCCTTCCTATGGAATAGCCTGCCTACCGCCATCAGACTCTCCCCTAGTCTTGCATCTTTTAAGAAGTGCCTTAAAACCCATCTCTTTAGGAAAGCTTATGGCCTCCAAGACTAACCCTTACCTCACATACCTGTCTCTTGCCCTCTCCTAAAGGGCAGCCCACCTTATTTGATTGTAAATTCCTGTCCTAATGTGTTTTACACCCCACCTCCTATAGAATGTAAGCTCGTTTGAGCAGGGTCCTCTTCAACCTATTGTTCCTGTAAGTTTATTTGTAATTGTCCTATTTATATTTAAATCCCCCTCTCATAATATTGTAAAGCGCTACGGAATCTGTTGGCGCTATATAAATGGCAATAATAAAATAAAATAATAGTCCAAATGGTGGGAAAATGCACCTACAGGTTTTTTTTGCAAATTATTTAAGGAGAGAGCGCAGGTAACTTTTTTTTCCTTTGGTTTTTACTATATGTATTAGCTGATGTGTACTGTGGTCATTGCTTCTGCCCAGAAGTGATCTGAGTGAGCGCAGGAGTTTTCTTTTTGTATTTGTATTCACTTTTTGTATCACACAGCTAGGTTACAATGCTGCCGCCCATCCCATGTGTTCCCTATTAAGGGTTAACAAGTATATAGGGGTGTATATAAAGAAATACCCCTTTCTGTCTCATTAGAGATATTTTTTTGCCAGAAGCTCAAGGCAGCAAGGTAAAAAGTCAGAGAAAGACCCGTCTAGGCAGGGTCTGCCTTGACATTGGCAGGCGGGCATTCCCTCCAGGGGCCATTGCAGTAACTAAATTACCTCTATTTGTTTAAATATACATAGGGATTAAGGAGAGAGCGCAGGTAACTTTTTTTTTTCCCCTTTTTTTTCTTTGGTTTTTACACTATCTATATCTATATCTATATCTAACTATCTCTATATCTATATCTAACTAAATCTAAAACTCTTGCACTCCAACTTGAAAGTTATTACCCAGTGCCAAGTCACAGATATGTTATAAATATGAAAAAATACCGGCACTCCAGGCTTTCAAAGATTCCTTGTTTATTGACAGTTAATCCAGGTCAACGTTTCACCTCCCGAGCGGAGCTTTCATAAGGACACACAGAAACCTGTTCTGCACAGTAACAGGCTTTAAATAGGACAAACAAACTATTAACACCTAATCATCTGTTGTCCATTCCTCTCGATGATCGGCGTGTACCCGGTGCCATTGCACATGCTCGCCGTTGTAAGGAATGTCTTTCCGTCAGGAGAACAGCTGGAACCAATCCCGTATTTTGGCATCGTCACGTAACTAAGGGAACTTGCAAAGCTTTGCAGCTATTGGTTAAACCTTTTGTGCACTGATGCAGTGGGGAGAATACCTCCTCTCTACTATAGTTTGGTCCATCCCATTCCTGACGTGGGTCCATTTACCTCACCGTGGCAATCAGATCTCGCCAATCAGAGAGAGAATAGCACCATAACAAACTGATACATTATCCACTACATAAAGTAGGGAGTTATTAGACTCACTCAAATAATCAAAAGACCATATATACAAATAAAAAGTGTAAAGTGTTATGTCTAATAGATGAAGACATAGTAGGGTGAAGGGTGTGTATATACCGATATAAAGTGCATAATTGTTAAAGTGCATGGTAATAAAGTGTGTTATGGACCATATTTAAAGTTCGAAGTGCATGAAATACACAGAGTAGAGATTGCACTTTACACTTTTGATTTGTATACATGGTATTTTGAATATTTATTGAGTGAACCTAATAACTCCCTACTTTATGTATGTATACTCTATGCCTTTTTAGGGTGGTCCTAAACGCCGGCGGGCGGCATAGAACGTCTCCGCCGTCCTTTGGACTTACCGGATCCCCACTGTTGCCACACTGGCGGTCGCGATCCACTTCCCGATCTGATTTCCTCCGTCCTGAATAGCTGGCTTATGCAGTGCCTGCAGGGGACCTGTCTGAGCTCTCAGACAGTCCACATAAGAACTTGTAAAAAAGTTGTTGTAAAAGTGATTAAAAAGTTTAATAATGTAAATAAAAGTACTTGGATCATATATATATATATATATATATATATATATATATATATACATATATATATACATGTAAAAGTACTAAGATTATATATATATATATATATATATATATAAATAAAGATAATTAAAAAAATTATATATTTAAATTCTACAAATATATTTATATGATATTTTTTCATAATCAATTTATTAATTACAATTTGAGGGACATGCTTGACAACCCAGGCTGAAAGCCGAGAGAATTTGGCTCGCAAGCCCTATATTTAACCCTGTAACTTTCTAGGACACGATGAAACCTGTACATAGGGGTACTGTTTTACTTGGAAGACTTCGCTGAACACAAATATTAGTGTTTAAACACAGTAAAACATATCACAATGATGATATCGTCAGTAAAAATGCAGTTTTATGTATTTTTCACACACAAACGGTAGTTCCACTGACAATATAATTGTTGTGACACATTTTACTCTTTTGAAACACTAATATTTGTGTTTGATGAAGTCTCCCGAGTATAACAGTACCCACCATGTACACCTTTTATGGTGTTTTCAAAAAGTTACTGAGTCAAATATAAGGCTTGAGTTTCCTTTTTCACATTCAATTTACTTTTTTGGATTTTTCACACACAAACAAATATGAACGCTAAATTTGGCCAGTGTTTGTAACTAAGTGGCTACTAGAAAAGACTGGACATACCACATTTGTAATACAATGGGTTGTCTACTTTTGCAAATGGTATGCCATCATGGGGGTAATTTTCATTCCTGGGATACCATTTGGTCTCAAAGGCAACATCTGGCGAATTTCAATGTTTATAAACTTAAAAATGTAACATGCTATGTTTGACCATGTAACTTCCCAAAACACCATAAAACCTGTACATAAGGGGTACTGTTTTAAACGTGAGACATCACTGAATACAAATATGTGCATTTTATTGCAGTTAAAGCAAACTGTATTATGACATTCACAGTTAAAATGTCATGGAGAACTAAAAAAATAACATTTCTTATTTTCTCCCATTTTTTTATATTTTATTCATATTAAATTATGTTTCATAGGTAAATATTTGATGTTAAACGAAAGCCCTGTTTCACCTGAATAAAAGGATATATAATAAGTGTGGGTGCACTTAATATAAAATAGGTGAATTACGGATATATGGTCAACTTCCAGGTTTCGTTTACATTTTGTTTTGATCCAAGGCACCCCGAGTCAAAATTTCTTCGTGCTCCTCTCCCTCCGCTCTCTGCATGACGCTTGGAGGAAGTGACAGGCTGTCACTTCCTCCCAGCTGCCCGACATTACAGGGGCCGGTCACGGTCTTAAAGGACCGCTGCACTTGACCGGGTCCCTGTTGAGCACTTATGTTTCCCTGGTGCTATAATCATAGCACCGGGAAAACATTCCACGGCACCCCTGTGGCACACAGTTTGGGAACCGCTGGTCTAGATTGTAGTTGAAGATAAGTGAGGAGGGTAAAAGGGAAAGCATAGTATGAAGAATTGTTTTCTTCCAGTTTACTTGCTTAATTGTGTATCTATGGCTCTTGCTTATATACTATATAAATTAACTTTCAATTCCATATTTTTATCTGTGGAAAGAAGCCAAATAACAACAGTGCAAAATTTCAAACTGTTGCTTTGCTTTCCAGCAGCAAAAAAAAAAAAAAGTTATTTATTCTGGAAATGTTTAGAAAGATAAGAATATATGAAATCTATTTAAGCAGAATTGGATACATTTAATCTGTTTCAAGCCATTAAATCAGCAGATCAATGTACATTGTATTCCTTTTTACATTTAATGAACAAACATTGTACAAAGCCTTTCTGTAGATAGCAGAGATCACTTATGTAAAGACATTTAATGAACATACCACTCAACTAATAGTGCTTTAATTAGAAACAAGAATGATGTTCACTATTTAATTAGTGTTACCATTTAATACTGAGTGTTTTGGTTCTATAATTATAGTCTTAAAGAGAAAATCCAGCTACATAAAGTGCTAAAGGATATCTGATAGCTCATCATGGAAGTTCAAAGAGCAGGACTCTTTCCATTTGGAGAACCTGTCAACATTTTGTTCTCTTGTCAGGTACACTCTGTAACATGTGATGAAAGAAAAATTGGACTTCAAACAAAGAATGGCTCCATCTAATTGAATGGTAAAAGCAAATGAATGATATCCTTATTCATATAAATGTCTTGGCTTGGGCATACAGGGAGGAGCACTAAATCTACAGCCTAATACGTTTTGTACCTTAACAGCACTTCATTAGTATCAATGGATCCAGCACTCATGGGCTTATTATAGAGCTTAAAATATAGGTGTAACAAATAATTGAATTTTATTTAAGCCTTTCATAGCTCCTTAAATGGAAACTAATGGATGTTAGTATTAATATTGATTAAAGGGACATGCAACACTTGACATTTTTTTTTTAAAAAAACCAGCAAGCAAACATGTTTACACAAATATCTAAAATAAAATAAAGCAAGAAAGGTTTGAAAAGTATGTAATACACTTTTGTAAACTTAGTATAAACTATCTTAGATTGCTTTGTCTGGCATGCCTCTAAGTTAGGAGACTTTCTCCAACGCCCTTGCCTCTTACCCAACTCTTACCAACCCATCAATGTATACAGTATCTCACAAAAGTGAGAACAACCCCAAGTGGAAATGTCCAAATTGGGCCCAAAGTGTCAATATTTTGTGTGGCCACCATTATTTTCCAGCACTGCCTTAACCATCATGGGCATGGTGTTCACCAGAGATTCACAGGTTGCCACTGGAGTCTTCTTCCACTCCTCCATGATGGCATTTACGGAGTTGGTCGATGTAAGAGACTATGCGCTCTCCCACCTTCCATTTGAGGATGTCCCAGAGATGCTCAATAGGGTTTAGGTCTGGAGACATGCATGACCAGTCCATAACCAAGGCAGTCCATCACTTTAGCAAGACAGTGGTTGTCTTGTATGTGTGTTTGGGGTCATTAACATGTTGAAATACTGCCCTGTGGCCCAGTCTCCGAAGGTAGGGGATCATGCTCTGCTTCAGTATGTCACAGTACATGTTGACATTCATGGTTCCTTCAATAAACTGTAGCTCCCAACTGCTGGCAGCACTCATGCAGGCCCAGACCATGACATCCCACCACCATGATTGACTGTAGGCAAGACACACTTGTCTTTGTACTCCTCACCTGGTTTCCGCCACACATGCCTAACACCATCTGAACCAAATAAGTTTATCTTGGTCTCATAGGACCACAAGACATTGTTCCAATAATCCATGTCTTTAGTCTGCTTGTCTTCAGAAAACTGTTTGTAGGCTTTCTTGTGCATCATCTTTAGAAGAGGCTCCTTTCTGGGACAACAGTCATGCAGACCCATTGAATGCAGTGTCCAGTGTATGGTCTGAGCACAGCCAGGCTGATCCTCCACCCCTTCAACCTCTGCAGCAATGCTGGCAGCACTCATACATCTATTTACCAAAGACAACCTCTGGATATGACGCTGAGCATGTGCACTCAACTTCTTTGGTTGACGATGGTGAGGCCGGAGTGGAACCTGTCCTGTGAAACCACTGTGTGGTCTTGCCCACCATGCTGCAGCTCAGTTTCAGGGTCTTGGCAATCTACTAGGCCATCTCTATGTAGAGCAACAATTCTTTTTTTCAGATCCTAAGAGAGTTATTTGCCATGAGGTGCCATGTTGAACTTCCAGTTACCAGTATGAGAGAGTGTGCGAGCGATAACACCAAATTTATCACACCTGCTACCCATTCACACCTGAGAACTTGTAACACTGACGAGTCACATAACACCGGGGAGGAAAAATTTATAATTGGGCCCAATTTGGACATTTCCACTTAGTGGTGTACTCACTTTTGTTGCCAACGGTTTAGACCAGGGATAGACAACCCTCGGCACTCCAGATGTTGTGGACTACATCCCCCATAATGCTCTTACACCCATAATGCTGGCAAAGCATCATGAGAGGTGTAGTCCAAAACATCTGGAGTGCTGAAGGTTGGCTATGTCTGGTTTAGACATTAATGGCTGTATGTGGAGTTATTTAGAGGGGACTGCAAATTTACACTGTTATAGAGGCTGTACACTTACTACTTTACATTGTAGCAGAGTGTAATTTCTTCAGTGTTGTCACATAAAAATACATAATAAAGTATTTACAAAAATGTGAGGGATGTACTCACTTTTGTGAGATACTATATATATATATATATATATATATATATATATATATATATATAGGAAACATGGGGGGATGGTTGCACTCACCTAAACATGCTTAAATGGGGTGCTGCTGGGGGCCATATTATACAATAAATACACAAGATCCAGCGCACTCTCCTATCTACTAAACAGCAACTTCAATGTTGACAGATTTTATTAGTTTGTAAAAGTTTTTTGAGATACTTTTGTGAGATACTATATATATATATATATATATATATATATATATATATATATATATTTGTATTAGGGGCAAAAATGCCATATATGGAGTAAGAGATAAGTATAAGAGTAGGTTAGAATACAAGAATATATTTGTGGTTGCGTAGTAATTAAGTTTAAGGTGGCAAAAAGTAAACCATAGTAAAGAAATTATAGCAAATGTTGTTAATATGATGTACTAATACTTGGCCAGAGAATATGTAAACAAAAGGACACAGATGAGCATGTATCGTAATTGAAGGAAAATGGTTGAATGTATACGTAGGGTGGACCATGAATGGGTCAAACATAAAGAGTCAAGCCTCTTGTTGGCCCATGTAACATTAAATAAGTGAGGAAAACATTGTGTGCCCCAATAGGAGTGATAAGGCCGGATAATACCTCTCAACTGATTCCTCTCTTACAACTGTCATTAGTCTAATACTATCCTTACCTTTTGTGTCACTTTACCCCACTCCCTCTAGCATTTAAGCTCATTGAGCAGGGCCCTTAATCCCTCTGTTCCTGTGTGTCCAACTTGTCTGGTTACAACTACAAGTTTGTTCGTCCACCCACTGTAAAGAGCTGCAGAATTTGTTGGCACTTCATAAATAATAACATAATAATAATAATAATAATAATACCTGTCGACTAACCTGTTATGGTAAACATAGAGGCAATGAAGGACAACTTAGCTGTGACCTGAAATTAGTAATGAACGGAGAGACTTAGGTGACAGCAATCACTGGGAGACCACTAATGGTCCAAACTGGAAATACCTTATAACATGGAGGAGGAATACCATGTACAATTGATAATCTGGCATCTGCCATCCACGTGAGCCTTACAATGACTAAGGTAATGTTGTAAATATATAAGAGACTAAACCAATATATACCTTGCAAAAAATTGAGGGGATAATACAGTAGCTGACTGGGGGAATGCCATAGAACAAGATTAGTATAAGCAATTAGACTAAACCAGGTGGCATGAATATAATTAACAGCATATAACATTAACTTAACCTATTAGCATTGAGACATATATTAATTTAAATAATGATGAACTTCTTGAAAGTATACAAATTGTGAGCCTGTCATATAATATAGCAGTGATTGATGATGAACATAGCAAGGGTCACGTTGATAAAACCAATATATATGGGAGAAATAACTGCGAGTAGAATAAGTGGAGCAATGGAAGAGTAGCAATATGGGATAACCAGAAATTGTAAGTAACTAGGATCAGTATGAAACAAAATATTTGAACAGTATTTACAAAGACAATAACATTTGGACAGATAAATTCAGTAGAATTGTAATTGAGCTCACAAGTGTTTTTGGAAGCCAACCATCAGCTGAATATATTAGTAGTGAAATTTGCCCTGAATGATCAAAACATAGTTTGTGAAAACAGTTAACTAAGCCACGGTTGGCCAGCCATAGTGGCTTCTATGAGTATGAGGAGAAGTGGCTTAACTTAATGATGACATGTTAGCATAACAATTATGATAATATAACAATGAAACTGATAATCGTGGTATTGCAACTTGTTTGTATGCAAATTCACTTATAGATGTAAAACTACTGGAAAAAGACACATAGTAGGTAAGAAAGTCAATATATCCAGTTGGATACCTTGAACATAACAGAACACCTACTTAATATTGACTTATGTAATATATGCTTGAATGCATATGGAGGACCTAGCGAGGGTCATCGTAAATATATACAAGTCCCTTGGAAAAGTAAGGTTTTTGTTTGTTTGTTTTTTTCTATTAAAACCCCATGACTTTTATACATATTACTGTAACAGAAGGAACTTACCTTTACCTTATAGTACCTGCCAGATACCTGCTTTAAACTTATAATTGTGCAGGCATCACAGATTAACCTGCATGCTCTTTAAAATTATAGAATAATAAATAACTGGACAGGTTATTTTTCCAAATTCTAGACACAATTCTAATTCTAAGCAGATGCTTCCTTTCGATAAGCCTGTTTAGCGGTACATTTGTATATATGTATATATGTGATTGGGTAATTTGGTTATCTAGCTGTTGGTACCGTGTGTGCCGTATAACCATTCTGCTGTGATGTGACGGATAGTCCAAGATCTAATAGAAGTAGGACTAGCTATGACCCCTTTGCGTGAAGGTGTATCGGACCTAGTAGTAGTACCGGTCAGGCCCAGGTGTTTCCACCTTCTTGTTGTTGAAGCACGTTTGAATAACCAAGTAATTATTGTATACAATTATGATATACTGGCTTACTAGCTAATGCAAAGTGGTGAAACAATTAAACTTGGTTGGTGACGGATGAGGCCCTACTAGATGCCAAGCGGCTTTGAGAGGCTCTATATTTGCATTGGCGCAAGGGGATTTCATGGCCACCGAAAGTTGTGGCAGGGTGTCGGCCTCTTGGTGACTTTTAAAGCATAAGATAGAATGGGAGTGACAGGTGAGGCCCTCTCTATGCTACCATGCGAGGCAACTAGCTATAAGTTGGGCTGATGGGCGTAGTACCTCTGAGTATGAGAATGGGTGGTGGCCTCGCAGGACTACTAACCGAAGACATAGAGGCCTGTGAAATTATTAACTGTTGGACTCCTGGTGCCCTGTCAGCCAGTAACAAAGCGAACAAATACATGTCGACTAACTTGGGTACGGTATCTTATAAGTACATGTAGATTGACGTACCTGAGATAGATACCTTGATGTAACATACATGTGTAAATTGAAAGGGCCAGTTCGTGGACCATGTTGAATTAATTTATGACAGACCTACCTACTAGTGTAGCTACCTACCTACTAGTGTAGATTTTACCTAAAACTTGTAACCTGTAAATAAACATAGCATAAGTAATGCCTTTGATACAATTATCCTATAACCTATGACCCAAACAGATACAAGTGAAAGCAGTAGTCCTAAATGATGAATCTAGTGGTATGATGAACTATACGAGGAGTATGTGTGCGGTCACTGAGCTCGGCGGCCGCGTGTTTGTGCTGGAGATAAACAGTAGTCCTGTTTAAGGCAAGAGAGTATACTAAACAGAGTAGCATTAAAGTAAGCAGTGTGGGAAGCCATCAGCAGGTGCTTTAGGATAAGGAGCCTAACCTTTGTAATTAATGAGGATATACACCAAGTCGAGAATTTAGATGAAGTACTGTACTGAACTAGTGATAGCGTCTCATCACTAGTAAAGTGTCCAAGACCCGGACTACCCTGAATATTGAAACATATACAATAAACAGCATTCCTATTTTAGAGATGGTATAGTAGCAACATAAGTGCAAAGAGCATAGAACATACAGTGTTGACCTTGGTGAAGCAGTATTGGAAATTGTCCTGCATGTGATTTAGGTTAAAAAAATGAGACGTAGTAGTATGAGTATAGGAATACACCAGGTGAGCATTAGGCATAATTGAGTGAAATCTTCATATAGAAATCACGTGTATCTAAGTTAATATAAAAAGAGAATGATGAGTCATATAATGTATAGTGAAATTGAGGCCCCAAACGAATGAGGGGGACCAATACGAGAAGGACAATTCCTAGAGTTGGGAATATGTACATTATATAAGAGTGTTACATGACATTCAAGCATCAACTCTGTGAGTTAGTATAGAATTGAGAGTGTAAGTGATTTATGAAACCGACATTTATTTATAGGATAGGCTTACACCAAAAGAGTGTTTTAGAAGCGTGTTTGAAAACCTGGAAGCTAAATAATGAAAAACAAACAGCGTGTTGGAAGTATGATACATAATCGTGGGGTCACCCATGGACCTAATTCCTAATATAATTCCATTCAAGTGTAAGAGCAAAATTGCCCTGCAAACTGGTGGCTAATCCCAGAGTTTCTTATAGAGGCAGATAAATAACCCGTGATCTATGAAAATGACTGGACTAACGGTGTAGAGAGCATAGACTATGCTATAAGATGTTAGTGAAGTAGTGGAGAAATTAGATTAAGGCGTTTTAAGAAGCCAATATTATATATATAGGATAGATAAATGCTACACAAGTTATTTAGAGGCATATTTTATTATAACCTTAATGCAGAATTACAATATTAACTTAACGTACCCAAGAGGTATGATCAATATCTACACCTAAATTGTTGTATCGATGACATGTGGGATTTAATTAATCAATTTAACCTAAATTTTAATGAGGTCAGAGCTAGTATAATGCATGGTTCAGATCTAATGATTCAGATGAATTTATTACTAGTGATGTACCGAACTGTTCGCCGGCGAATAGTTCCCGGCGAACATAGCATGTTCGCGTCCGCCACCGCGGGCGAACACATGCGGTGTTCGGTCCGCCCCCTATTCGTCATCATTGAGTAAACTTTGACCCTGTACCTCACAGTCAGCAGACACATTACAGCCAATCAGCAGCACACCCTCCCTAGCAGACCCTCCCACCTACTGGACAGCATCCATTTTAGATTAATTCAGAAGCTGCAACCATTTTTTATTTTTTTTTCAATTTTTTTTTTTTTTTTTAGTGCATATAAATGTTACAAGTAGATACTACTCCCAGACACTCTGTGTTACTGCAGATACTCCCTCCAGACACCCTGTGTTACTGCAGATACTCCCCCCAGACACTCTGTGTTACTGCAGATACTCCCTCCAGACACTGACACAGAGCAGAATAGGGACTGTTCCCCCTACATAGGGTCACTTGGCAGATATGGATTGACACCTATCCTAAGGATCCCTGATAAACACTGACACGGAGCCCTCCATGGGTGAAGATGGATTAATTTTTTTTTGTGCTCGGGTTTTTTATTTTATTTTTAAGTTCGACGGGTATGATGGCTTTTTATTTGGCCTTTTTTGGGGCTAAAAAAATGAAGATTTTAGAAGAAGAAGACGTTGAATAGTAAGTTGAATTTTACTTTACAGGGTAGTAATTTTATTCCCCCTTCACTATTTTTTAGGGTGAGGGGGGTAGGTAGGGGCTTTTTTATTTGGTTGTGTGACTAGGGGCTTGGGGACACACACTGCATACACACTATACACACACTGCACACACTATACACACACTACACACAATATACACACACTATACACACAATATACACACACACTGTACACACTATACACACACTGTACACACTATGCACACACACACTACACACACGGCATACACACACTACACACACTGCATACACACTGCACACACTATACACACTGCACACACTATACACACACTGCACACTCTATACACACACTATACACACACTGCATACACTATACACACTCTACACACACTGCATACACACTGCATACATTATACACACACTGCACTAACTATACAAACACTGCACACACTATACACACACTGCACACACTATACACACACTGCATACACACTATACACACACTGCACACACTATACACACTATACACACACTACACACACTACACACACTACACACACACACTGCATACACTATGCACACACTATACACACGCACTACATACACACTGCACACACTGCACACATTATACACACACTACACACACTATACACACAATATACACACACACTGTACACACTATGCACACACTGCACACACTGCATACACTATGCACACACTATACACACACACTACACACACTCTATACACACACTGCACACACTATACACACTCACTATACACACAATATACACACACTGTACACACTATACACACTCACTATACACACAATATACACACACTTTACACACTATACACACACTGCATAAACATACATTTCAAAAAAAAATTGCAGCTGTTTTTTACATTTCAAAGTTGGGGAGGGGGGTGCCAAATAAAGGATCCGCCCCGGGTGCCAAATGCTCCAGGTACGCCCCTGTATAGAGGGGAGCCATGTTACTCTGTATATAGAGGGAGCCATGTTACTCTGTATATAGAGGGAGCCATGTTTACACTGTATATAGAGGGGAGCCATGTTTACACAGTATACAGAGGGAGCCATGTTACTCTGTATATAGAGGGAGCCATGTTTACTCTGTATATAGAGGACTGTTTGCGGTGCGTTAAACGGGGAGTTTGGTCTGTCACTGTGAAGCACACACTGCACACACTGCATACACTATGCACACACTATACACACACACTACACACACTCTATACACACACTGCACACACTATACACACTCACTATACACACAATATACACACACTGTACACACTATACACACTCACTATACACACAGCATACACACACTTTACACACTATACACACACTGCATAAACATACATTTAAAAAAAAAATTGCAGCTGTTTTTTACATTTCAAAGTTGGGGAGGGGGGTGCCAAATAAAGGATCCACCCCGGGTGCCAAATGCTCCAGGTACGCCCCTGTATAGAGGGGAGCCATGTTACTCTGTATATAGAGGGAGCCATGTTACTCTGTATATAGAGGGAGCCATGTTTACACTGTATATAGAGGGGAGCCATGTTTACACAGTATACAGAGGGAGCCATGTTACTCTGTATATAGAGGGAGCCATGTTTACTCTGTATATAGAGGACTGTTTGCGGTGCGTTAAACGGGGAGTTTGGTCTGTCACTGTGAAGCGGGCGTAACCCTTACACTACCTGATCGATACAACATCATACCTGATGTTTTAAAGCACGTTATTCCAAACAATTTAGGAATGTTAGGTGATTTATGCCCTTTATGGATTAAAACCAGACTCTGCAGCAACTATGTAATTTTCCATGGGAGTTTTGCCATGGATCCCCCTCCGGCATGCCACAGTCCAGGTGTTAGTCCCCTTGAAACAACTTTTCCATCACTATTGTGGCCAGAAAGAGTCCCTGTGTGTTTTAAAATTCGCCTGTCCATTGAAGTCTATGGCGGTTCGCACGGTTCGCCCGTTCGCGAACATTTGCGGACGTTCGAGTTCACCGTTCGCGAACCGAAAATTTCGGGTTCGCGACAACACTATTTATTACCTGTACGGTTGAATTATACAAATTATCGCACAAAAAGCTCTATTCAGCCATAGGGCTATTCGTGCTGATTGTTATATTAAAGGTGAAGCTTTCGTATGAATTTAAACAAAGTTTTGCCGGACCATATAATTTAGAAGAACACATGCGAACAGTCATTCGTAGGAATTGCTGCAACAAATAGAATTGCAACCTTTATTCGAACAGCTGAGAAAATGGAATTGTTCGGTTGTTGAAACGAACCGACAGGGACATGCAGTAGTAAAAAGTGCTATAGATGCTGGCCAGAGACTGGAAAAATGTTCCATATATGGTGCACCTGTCCCCAATTACGTCCTTATTGGTTAATGGTATCGCAGCTTATTCTGGGCTGTTAAATATACACCTCACACTCACCCCAGAACTTGACGTTTTATTTCTGCTAGTTATATCCCTTTCTAGAGTGGAGCGCAAGCTTTTTGATGTTCTTATTGTGACTTCCACCATGCTTGTTAATCTGTGGCAATCTACTACTGTACCAAATAGATAAGACCTGATACAACCTGATATTCTGGTTTTAAAATTGAGCAACACACGCAACTTGGTATTTGTGGGACGTATCCTTAGGAAAATAATATCTGTGTAATGCATTCATAATTTATTCATAGATCCTGAAGTTAACTTATTATCCATAGACCCATAATACACCAGAGCCTGATGGGGGAGTTCTGATAGCCCCCAATGTACATCAAATTGTATAGAACCACAGGCTTCTCAGTGCAGGATGAAAGATCAAATGTATTTTATTATGGTACAAAAGACATGACATTTGAGATATGAGATATGAGATATGACATTTTGGTTGTAAAGCCTTAATCATGTATGTGGGCCATAATAAAATAAATGTGATCTTTCACCCTGCACTGAGAAGCCTGTGTGGTTCTATGCCTGATTTACTAAACAGCAGACTGAGGTTTCTCAATTAAATGCCCCAATGTTTGCAAGATACATTGTTGGTACTTTGCAAACCATGGGCAGGGTCCCTGGGGCAGAGCATTTGGAGAGCAGGGTGGGATAGTGCTCCAATAGCACTAGTTGCTATATAACAGCCAGACCAGATCTTGCGTATATACCTAAGGAGTTCCAGAGATGTGAACTAATTGACACTCACCTGTAGCTGGTCAATTAGCAGGCAGGCTTTTAAAAGAAGGGATCAGCCTACTGCAGAGTGAGGTAGAAAGAGCCAGAGGAATGGTGTGTTTTGCAGCTATATTTTGCTATTGTAAATTGGTAAGTGGGAAAGCCACCCAATTCCAGATAGTGATTACTGTGTTTAGTAAGTGCTCAAACAAGAGCAAG